>NC_051229.1:26238098-26363098 GCF_015220715.1 Pygocentrus nattereri
GTCACCAATTGTGCAAGTTCTCCCACTTAAAAAGATGAGAGAGGCCTGTAATTGACATCATAGGTAGACCTCAACTATGAGACACAAAATGAGGAAAAAAATTCAGAAAACCACATTGTCTGATTTTTAAAGAATTTATTTGCAAATAATGGTGGAAAATAAGTATTTGGTCACCTACAAACAAGCAAGATTTCTGGCTGTCACAGACCTGTACCTTCTTCTTTAAGAGGCTTCTTTGTCCTCGACTCATTACCTGTATTAATGGCACCTGTTTGACCTTGTTATCTGTATAAAAGACACCTGCCCACAACCTCAAACAGTCACATGCCAAACTCCACTATGGTGAAGAGCAAAGAGCTGTCGAATGACACCAGAAACAAGATTGTAGACCTGCACCAGGCTGGGAAGACAGAATCTGCAATAGGCAAGCAGCTTGGTGTGAAGAAATCTACTGTGGGAACAATAATCAGACAATGGAAGACCTACAAGACCACTGCTAATCTCCCTCGATCAGGGGCTGCACGCAAGATTTCAGCCCGTGGGGTCAAAATGATCACAAGAACAGTGAGCAGAAATCGCAGAACCACACAGGGGGACCTAGTGAATGACCTGCAGAAAGCTGGGACCAACATTACAAAGGCTACTGTCAGTAACACACTACACCGCCAGGGACTCAGATCTTGCAGTGCCAGACGAGCGCGTCTGAAGTTTGCAAGAAAGCATTTGGATGTTTCCGGAAGAGTATTGGGAGAATGTCATATGGTCAGATGAAACCAAAGTGGAACTGTTTGGTACAATGGCATGACAATGATACCAAGCACACTGCCAGGGCAACAAAGGAGTGGCTTCATAAGAAGCATTTCTTCTGGTCCTGGAGTGGCCTAGCCAGTCTCCAAATCTCAACCCCATAGAAAACCTGGAGGGAGTTGAAAGTTCATGTTGCCCGCCGACAGCCCCAAAACATCACTGCTCTGCATGGAGGAATGGGCCAACATACCAGCAGCGGTGTGTGCCAACCTTGTAAACACTTACAGAAAACGTTTGACTTCAGTCATTGCCAACAAAGAATATATAACAAAGTATTGAGATGAACTTTTGTTCAAATACTTATTTTCCACCATTATTTGCAAATAAATTCTTTAAAAATCAGACAATGTGATTTTCTACATTTTTTTTCCTCATTTTGTCTCTCATAGTTGAGGTCTACCTATGATGTCAATTACAGGCCTCTCTCATCTTTTCTCATCCATTTTCCAAGGCACTTCTCCATCAGGGTCACAGGGGGGTGCTGGAGCCTATCCCAGCGGTCATCAGGCGGAAGGCAGGATACACCCTGGACAGGTCACCAATCAGACATACACAATCACACCTAGGGGCAATGTAGCATGTACAATTGGCCTGACTGCATGTCTTTGGATTGTGGGAGGAAACCCATGCAGACACAGGGAGAACATGCAAACTCCACACAGAGAGGACCCCTTTCACCCGGCCAGGGAATCGTACCCAGGCCCTCCTCGCTGTGAGGCAACAGCACTACCCGCCACGCCAACATGCCACCCACTACATATATATATAAAATTGATAGAATATTAAGTAATAATGATTTATATATATATATATATATATATATATATATATATATATATATATATATATATATATATATATATATATATATATATATATATATATATATATACATATATACACACAGACATATAAATAATTATTAATTAATATTCTATAAATTTTGTTTATTCAAAGATTAACACTTTTCTCAGAAAATAAACACAAACTGCACAAATAAATAGATTTTTAAAATGTGTCTTGGGTGCCTAAGACTTTCACACATGTCACGATTGGCTCCTCCCACTCCATGTGCATTTTTGCTTTGGTTTGTCCATGTGCGTTTGTTTTGGTTTAAGTCCTGCCCCCTGTTTGGTTGCTCCGTCCCTGATTGTGTTCACCTGTCCCTCTGTACCCTGTTATTTAAGCCCTGTGTTTGCCCTTAGTGTTTGCCGGTCGTTGCTTGAGGTATCAGTCTCTGTTGATTGTATCAGTCTTTGTTTTGTGTCTTTGCCCTGTTTATAGTTTGTTTGTCATGTCTGACCCATGATCTCTCTGTGTTGGCTTTTTGAACCTGGACTGTTTTGACCACGACCCTTGATCTGCCCTTAATAAAAGTCGCGTTACCTCCGCACATGCGACCGCCTCATCGCTCCGCGTTACAACACAGTACTGTACGTCTATGTAAATCACTCACATCTGCCATTAATGGCAACAAAGCTGTGTTCTAAAACAACCCACATGAGCACATGCTAATCAATAACGTCATGTGAATGAACCACGTGTGTCATGAAGAACAAACTAACCAGCACAACGAGCCTTCGTCAGAAATATAATTTCCTCTGATCAGCTTTCAGTTGTTTGCTATCAGAGCAACACGAAAGCGGAAAGGGTCACATGATTTTGCATCATGTGCTGGCATTAATTTCAGGTTTGTCCCCGTTGCCTTGTTAATGCTGAACTATGCAGCATGTGAAAGAAGACACATGAATTCCAATCAGAGCATTCTTATGTATCTGATCAGGACCACATATGAAAGGAAGTGTTCACATTGCCAGGGTAAAATGGGAAGTGAAGTGAAGTGAAGTGAAGTGAAGTGACGTGAAGTGAAGTGAAGTGATACTTTATTAATCCCACAAATGGGGAAATTCCACCTCTGCATTTAACCCACCTGTGAAGTGAAACACCACATACACACTAGTGAATAGACACACACATTAGGCAGTGAGCACACTTGCCCGGAACAGTGGGGAGCCCTATCCACGGCGCCCGGGGAGCTTTACCATCTTTTGTCTTGATGTGAAACAGGCCTGATGTTTTCAAAGCTGTATGGACATTCAATTTAATCAGGTTTTATCAATTTCAGATTAAATCGGATTTGTTTCTCAGATCAGATCTTTTGAAACAACTGTCTGTAGCATGATTTGTAATTATGTAGCTTTGCTGGTGATGCAAATTTCAAATGCGGGTGCCGGAGAGATAGAGGTGCATCATCTCACTCTCCGAAATGATCTGGCATATGCAGGAATTCCTGGTGATCTTGAATCCCAGCACTTCCATCATTAATTTGACATCGTCATTGTTTGTCGTGTCGCAAGTGACGAAAAGACACTTAGAAATCCAATTTGTTCGGCCAGAGCATCCAGGCTGAGAAGCATATATAAAATTCTGAATGGAATCACATTTCAAACCACCTCCAAATGTAGTTTGGATACAATTTGCAAAAATTGGATTTTATGTTTTTTTGCTCTTTTGCTCATAAATAAATCTGGATACAATCTGGATGCCAAAATTCCAGATTTGTGCTGGCAGTCAGAACAAGGCCTTCTCATATGAGATTCCAGATCGGATGCCTATCCAATTCGTGGCCCTTTGACCTTAAAGAGAAAGCTCCAATCAGAATTCAGGTGTCTTTTGCAGGAGTCTTGTGCAGGAGCCTATCCCAGCGGTCATTCGGCAGAAGCCAGGATACACCCTGGACAGGTTAGCCTCAAACATTTTTATGGTCTTAAATATTGCTTATTGTCCCTTTAAGTCATAAAAAACATTACAAAAAATAATTAACCTAGTAAGAAATAAGACTAAAAAATTACCCTTATTTGTAATAAATTATAAATTATAAACAATATAAGTGTTAATGGAGCTGTTCAAATAAAAACAGGTAGGCACAGCTTAATTATACCCTATCAGTTTGAGACAATGCAGCCGCAGGCACACAATGCACATAGGTAGTGAGCTAGAGAGTTTTGTAGAGTGTGTCTCACCTATCTTGTTCATGGAAGACTTATCAAACTTCTTCTTTAGTTCAGTCTTTTTTGACAAAGGTGAACACTCCATGCGTACTTGTGTCCGCTTTCAAAAGATTCAATTTGCTGCTGATGGGAACGTGTTTTTTATGATGATCCATGCCAAAGGAGGGAATTCAGTATCATAGCATGTTATTCTCTTCTAGCAGTCACCGCTATTCTCTGCATACTCTGCCTATTTTAATATCTGACTCTAGACACATCTCTCTTCATTTAATATCACTGATATATAATATAATATAATATAATATAATATAATATATAATATAATATAATAAATATAATATAATATAATATAATATAATATAATATAATATAATATAATATAATATAATATAGGATAGGGCAGCACGGTGGCGTGGTGGGTAGCACTGTCGCCTCACAGCGAGAAGGGCCTGGGTTCGATTCCCCGGCCGGGTGACCAGGTCGTCTCTGTGTGGAGTTTGCATGTTCTCTCTGCGTCGGTTTCCTCCCATGGTCCAAAGACATGCAGTCAGGCCGATAGGACATGCTAAATTGCCTCTGTGTGTGAGTGACTGTCTGTGTCTGTCTGTCTGCCCTGCGATGGACTGGCAACCTGTCCAGGATGTATCCTGCCTTCCACCTGATGACTGCTGGGATAGGCTCCAGTGCAACCCTGACAGAGAAGCAGCTTGGAAAATGGATGGATGGATATATAATATAATCTTTTTCAGGCCTTTCTCAAGTTTTCAGTGTCAGCACTTAATATAGGAAAAATACAATAATTATAATTCACAGCAGTTATTGAATAACGCATAGCAGTTATTGAATACTTAAACACGTTTCAGTGAAAGTGACACACCAGTTCCCACTGCATGGGCCACAGAGGGTCATTGAAATGTAAGGAATCAGGAACAGTGTCTCCAAAACCCCGCCTCCTCTGCTTCTGCCCAGGAAGCTCAGCAAACTCTGGTGAGAGAGTGAGAGATATAAGGGTGAACAAACTAATTGTTTCAGGCATATATTTACTGAATATTAAAGAAATACTCTTCACAACGCTAATGATGCTAAAAAATTGTGTTATTGTGTGTGTGTGTGTGTGTGTGTGCGTGTGATGCAAAGGTGTCTCTTCACCACCAAGTGGTGAAGGGTCCGTGTGTGTGTGTGTGTGTGTGTGTGTGTGTGTGTGTGTGCGTGTGTGCGTGTGTGAAGGGTCTCAGAAATCCACTCTCGTGCTGATGGAGGACACAACTCCAAGATTTGCATCTCATTAGCATCATATTAGCATATGATTTCCATACTTATATCCTTAACAGACCAGCTCAAAGTGAGTACTGGTTCATCCAGATAACTCTCCTTCACTTACCCCGAATCCTTTTACCCTCACCTAATACTAATCCCTCTATCACTGTAGACTCATCTTTCTGTATTCATCCCTCTATTGCTCTATACTCATTTCTCTGTCTCTCTGTACTCATTCCTATATCACTGTACTCATCCCTCTATTGCTCTATAATCATCTCTCTGTCTGTCTGTACTTATCCTTCTATTGCTCTATACTAATCTCTCTGTCTCTCTGTATTCATCCCTCTATTGCTCTATTCATGTCTCTGTCTCTCTGTACTCATCCCTCTATCAATGTACACTCATCTCTCTGTCTTTCTGTACTCATCCCTCTATTGCTCAATACTCATTTCTCTGTCTCTCTGTACTCATTCCTATATCACTGTACACTCATCTCTGTACTCATCCCTCTATTGCTCTATAATCATCTTTCTGTCTGTCTGTACTTATCCTTCTATTGCTCTATACTAATCTCTCTGTATTCATCCCTCTACTGCTCTATTCATGTCTGTCTCTCTGTACTCATCCCTCTATCAATGTACACTCATCTCTCTGTCTTTCTGTACTCATCCCTCTATTGTTCAATACTCAATTCTCTGTCTCTCTGTACTCATCCCGCTATTGCTCTATACTCATGTATCTATCTCTCTGTACTCATCCCTCTACTGCTCTATACTCATGTCTGTCTCTCTGTATTCATGCTTCTATCACTATACACTCATATCTCTGTCTCTCTGTACTCATCCCTCTATTGCTCTATACTCATCTCTCTGTCTCTCTGTACACATCCCTCTTATGCTCAATACTCATTTCGCTGTTTAACTGTACTCATCCCTCTATTGCAATATACTCATGTCTCTGACTCTCTGTATTCAACCCTCTATTGCTCTATATTCATGTCTCTGTCTCTCTGTGCTCATTCCCCTTTTGCTCAATACTCATCTCTCTGTCTCTCTGTACTCATCACTCTATTGCTCTATACTCATCCCTCTATTGCTCTGTACTCATTCTTCTGTTTCTCAATACTCATTTCTCTGTCTCTCTGTACTCATCCCTCTACTGCTCTATACTCATGTCTGTTTCTGTATTCATGCCTCTATCACTGTACACTCATCTCTCTGTCTCTCTGTACTCATCCCTCTATTGCTCAATACTCATCTCTCTGTCTCTCTGTACTCATCCCTCTATTGCTCAATACTCATCTCTCTCTTTCTCTGTACTCATCCATCTATTGCTCTATACTCATGTCTCTTTCTCTCTGTACTCATTCTTCTGTTTCTCGATACTCATTTCTCTGTCTCTTTGTACTCATCCCTCTATTGCTCTATACTCATCTCTCTTTCTCTCTGTACTCATTCTTCTTTTTCTCTATACTCATGCCTCTGTCTCTCTGTACTCATCCCTCTATTGCCTGACACTCATGTCTCTGTCTCTCTGTACTCATCCCTCTATTGCTCTATAATCATCTCTCTGTCTGTCTGTACTTATCCTTCTATTGCTCTATACTAATCTCTCTGTCTCTCTGTATTCATCCCTCTACTGCTCTATTCATGTCTCTGTCTCTCTGTACTCATCCCTCTATCAATGTACACTCATCTCTCTGTCTTTCTGTACTCATCCCTCTATTGCTCAATACTCATTTCTCTGTCTCTCTGTACTCATTCCTATATCACTGTACACTCATCTCTGTACTCATCCCTCTATTGCTCTATAATCATCTTTCTGTCTGTCTGTACTTATCCTTCTATTGCTCTATACTAATCTCTCTGTATTCATCCCTCTACTGCTCTATTCATGTCTGTCTCTCTGTACTCATCCCTCTATCAATGTACACTCATCTCTCTGTCTTTCTGTACTCATCCCTCTATTGTTCAATACTCAATTCTCTGTCTCTCTGTACTCATCCCGCTATTGCTCTATACTCATGTATCTATCTCTCTGTACTCATCCCTCTACTGCTCTATACTCATGTCTGTCTCTCTGTATTCATGCTTCTATCACTATACACTCATATCTCTGTCTCTCTGTACTCATCCCTCTATTGCTCTATACTCATCTCTCTGTCTCTCTGTACACATCCCTCTTATGCTCAATACTCATTTCGCTGTTTAACTGTACTCATCCCTCTATTGCAATATACTCATGTCTCTGACTCTCTGTATTCAACCCTCTATTGCTCTATATTCATGTCTCTGTCTCTCTGTGCTCATTCCCCTTTTGCTCAATACTCATCTCTCTGTCTCTCTGTACTCATCACTCTATTGCTCTATACTCATCCCTCTATTGCTCTGTACTCATTCTTCTGTTTCTCAATACTCATTTCTCTGTCTCTCTGTACTCATCCCTCTACTGCTCTATACTCATGTCTGTTTCTGTATTCATGCCTCTATCACTGTACACTCATCTCTCTGTCTCTCTGTACTCATCCCTCTATTGCTCAATACTCATCTCTCTGTCTCTCTGTACTCATCCCTCTATTGCTCAATACTCATCTCTCTCTTTCTCTGTACTCATCCATCTATTGCTCTATACTCATGTCTCTTTCTCTCTGTACTCATTCTTCTGTTTCTCGATACTCATTTCTCTGTCTCTTTGTACTCATCCCTCTATTGCTCTATACTCATCTCTCTTTCTCTCTGTACTCATTCTTCTTTTTCTCTATACTCATGCCTCTGTCTCTCTGTACTCATCCCTCTATTGCCTGACACTCATGTCTCTGTCTCTCTGTACTCATCCCTCTATTGCTCTATACTCATGTCTTTGACTCTCTGTACTCATCCCTCTATCACTGTACACTCATCTTTCTTTCTCTCTGTACTCATTCTTCTTTTTCTCTATACTCATGCTTCTGTCTCTCTGTACTCATCCCTCTACTGCTCAATACTCATCTCTCTGTCTCTCTGTACTCATCCCGCTATTGGTCTATACTCATGTCTCTATCTCTCTGTACTCATCCATCTATCACTGTACACTCATCTTTCTTTCTCTCTGTACTCATCCCGCTATTGGTCTATACTCATGTCTTTGACTCTCTGTACTCATCCCTCTATCACTGTACACTCATCTTTCTTTCTCTCTGTACTCATCGCACTATTGCTCAATACTCACCTCTCTGTCTCTCTGTACTCATCCCGCTATTGGTCTATACTCATGTCTTTGACTCTCTGTACTCATCCCTCTATCACTGTACACTCATCTTTCTTTCTCTCTGTACTCATCGCACTATTGCTCAATACTCATCTCTCTGTCTCTCTGTACTCATCCCGCTATTGCTCTATACTCATGTCTCTATCTCTCTGTACTCATCCATCTATCACTGTACACTCATCTTTCTTTGTCTCTGTACTCATTCCTCTATTACTCAATACTCATCGCTCTGTCTCTCTGTACTCAACCCTCTATTGCTCTGTACTCATCTCTCTGTCTCTCTGTACTCATCCCTCTATTGGTCTGTACTCATCTCTCTGTACTCATCCCTCTATTGGTCTGTACTCATCTCTCTGTCTCTCTGTACTCATCCCTCTATTGCTCTGTACTCATCTCTCTTTCTCTCTGTACTCATTCTTTTGTTTCTCTATACTCATCCCTTAGTCTGTCTGTACTCATCCCTCTATTTCTCTACACTCATCCCTTAGTTTCTCTGTACTCATCCCTCTGTTTTTCTATGCTCTTCCCTTAGTCTCTCCGGATACATCCCTTTATTTTTCTACACTCTTCCCTTAGTCTCGCTCTACTCTTTCTTCTGTTTCTCTACACTCATCCCTTAGACTCTCTGTACTCATTCCACTATTTTTCTACACTCTTCCCTTAATCTATCTGTACTCATTCCCCAATTTTTCTACACTCTTCCCTTAGCCTCTCTGCACTCATCCCCCTATTTTCCTACACTCCTCCCTTAGTCTCTCTGTACTCATTCCACTATTATTTTACACTCTTCCCTTAGTCTCTCTGTACTCATCCCTCTATTTCTCTACACTTTTCCTTTAATCTCTCTGTCCTCATCCCTCTATTTCTCTACACTCATCCCTTAGTTTCTCTGTACACATCCCTCTGTTTCTCTACACTCATCCCTTAGTCTGTCTGTACTCATCCCTCTATTTTTCTACACTCTTCCCTTAGTCTTTTTGGATTCATCCCTTTATTTTCCTACATTCTTCCCTTAGTCTCTGTGTACTCATCCCTTTTTTTCTGTACACTCATCCCTTAGTCTCTCTGTCCTCATCCCTCTTTTTCTCTACACTCATCCCTCTATTTCTCTATACTCTTCCCTTAGTCTCTGTGTACTCTTTGTTCTATTTTTCTACACTCTTCCCTTAGTCTCTTTGTACTCATCCCTCTATTTCTCTACACTCATCCTTTAGTCCCTCTGTACTCATCCCTCTATTTTTCTACACTCTTCCCTTAGTCTCTCTGTACTCATCCCTCTATTTCTCTACACTCTTCCCTTAGTCTCTCCAGATTCATCCCTTTATTTTTCTACACTCTTCCCTTTCTTTACACTCATCCCTTAGTCTCTCTGTACTCATTCCTTTATTTCTCAGTGCTATTCCTTTTGTCTCTCTGTATTTATTCCTATACTATTTTTCCCCATTAGTCCTTCCATTTTTCTCTCATTATTTTATCACTCCTGCCTCTTTCTCTCTCTCTCTGCCTCTCTCTCTCTCACTCTCTCTCACTCTCTCTCTCCTTCTCTCCCTCTCTTTGAGTTGCAGATTGAAAGTGAGGCGTCATTGTGGTGAAGAGAGCACGTTTCTGTCTGTGAAGGAGGCTCACTGCAGAGCTACGTGAGTGTTCACACAGACACACACACACACACAAACACACACACACATACAAACGCACACCTCCCCCTATAGTAACAACACTTCTATCAGTATTTAAGAACAATGGAACACAGAAGAAAACAATCACATTCACATCACACACAGTATTAGGAATGAGTCAGAATTTTTCAATATTCAAGCATTAATTAAAGTTTGAAAGATCAAATACTTAATTCAATGTCTCGTTCTATTTATTCTCTAATTTAAGAAGCAGAGAGAGAAATATGCCTGTCTGTACTCCACCAGAGGGCAGTGTAGAGCTTGCAGTTTGGGTCGGTCAGAGTTTGTTATCCAGACCAAAGAATGAAGCATAGAAAGACTGCTGCAGCCAGCTAAAGGCTACTGCACAATGAATGAGAAGTGTTGCAGAAAAGCACAGATAAACCAGCTCTAACTCATTTTGGCGTGTACTAATTTAGATTTACTGCAGTATAACTCTTTACATGCTCACTGATTTAGTCCTAAACAGTTTTAGGTGAAAACAGTTACAGTGCGATTAGAATAGTCAAAGGGGCATGAGAGTAGACTGGATTGCGTGAGTCTTGCTGCCAGTGCGTGAGAGTTGGCAGAACAAAATGACCTACCAATGAATCTGGACACTCATGAAGTTACCTACTACTGCTTTGTTTTCACTGATTAAAAACACTCTGGACCGACAACAACGGTTTAATATAATACAGTCATTCACTGCCAGTGTGCATGTTGTAGATCAGTAGGGGCCGGTCCCCATAAGAACAGAAAAGCAACCAAGGGAGGCGCAGCCTGCTGAAATCACTCTAATCAAAATATAAAATATGTCAGCTCTGACAAAAAAAAACTTACTTCCTATGTTGAACTTCAAAAAATGAAAGACACAAAATTATTCATAATACAAACAGCACCCGGTTCCAGCTTGCTTACGTCTGTCTTTCTTACTTACTTAATTTATTTAGGAATTTTTATCTTCTTTTATTCTTTTTTTCAATATAAAGTTACAAATTTAAATACAAAATTTGACTATAATTCCCATCTGTACTCACTAATCATCAACCACACACCCACCCAACCCCACACACCCGCCCACACACCCACACACCCACACACACACTGCACTCACTGAGGAGTGTGTTGTTCTTTAGGCCTTGTAGAGCTGCTCTTTTCTCTCTGAAGTGTATATTCTGCCTCTGGACCCACTTCACCTGCAACACACACACACACACACACACACACACACACACACACACACACACACACACACACACACACACACACAAACACACACATTGTTAGCTTCAGTTCAAAGAGATACTGGATTAATCATTCTCTCACACATATACAGACACATCCAAACAGCTTTGATGTGTTAAACATGCAGTGAAATGAAAATGTTAGAACCCTTGACCTATGATGGCCACAGAGAAAAAGAGTTGAAACTGAGAAATTTTATTGTTTTTTGAAAAATATATGCGCATTTTGGATTTGATGCCAACAACACAGTCTAAAAGTTGGGACGGGGGAACAAAAGGCTGATAAAGTAATGTAATGCTAAAAAAAAAAAAAAATCACCTGGTGGTAAATTGGCAACAGGTCAGTACATGATTGGGTATAAAAAAACCATCCAAGTCTTTCTGAAGTGAAGATGAGGAGGGATTCACCACTTTGTGAAAGACTGTGTAAGCAAATATGCAAATTCAAGAATAACGTTTCTCAATGTACAATATTGAAGAACATTTGCTTTTCATCATCTATGGTACATAATAACATTAAAACAGAGAAATCTCTGTATGCAAGAGACGTATTTTTTTCACCACAATTACTTTTCTATTTGAAAACTAAATGAGCAGAAGACTTGCCTTTTGGATACTGAGGTTAGGGTTAGGGTTAGGTTTAGGTTTATGTGTAGTATTTAGCTACAGTAACACGAATCAATAGAAACCTATAGACGTCAAACGTGTGCTATAGACGTGTGCGCGTGTGTGTGTGTGTTTGTGTGTATAGGATGTGCACGATTGACCACACTGACACTGACCCCACGGCCAAGATATTCATCATCTAGAGGAGACAGACACACACACACACAAAAGGAAGGTGACGGAGAGATGAAGGAGGGCACAGATGGACAGACAAGCTGTCTGAGAAGGTGAGAGGGAGAGAGAATGTGTGTACAAATGTGTCTACCCAGTATAGTAAAATACATGCAAATGTGTAGGAACCTCAACTTAGCATGTGACAGTATGTGAAATGCAAATAAATCCATATTGTGTTTAAGTGAAAAAGAAAACATTAAATGTTTTAACTTTATATTAAAATGATTTGTCAGTAAACATATGCTCATTCTGAAATTCATATTCCAGAAAACATTAGACAGGAGCAATTATAAATTGCTCAAAAAGATTTTAAACAGGTGATGCTGTCCCACAATGGGCAAATTTCACCTCATCTGACCCATTAATGCACTGAAACACCACACACACTAGGGGGCAGTGAGTGCACTTGCCCAGAGTAATGGGCAGCACTATCCATGGCGCCTGGGGAGCAGTCGGGGTTAGGTGCCTTGATCAAGGGCAACTCAGTCATGTACTGGGAATAGACCCAGACATAGCTCAAACTAGCACACTGTACAGTGATCAGGGAATAGACCCAGACATAGCTCAAACTAGTGCACTGTACAGTGATCAGGGAATAGACCCAGACATAGCTCAAACTAGTGCACTGTACAGTGATCAGGGAATAGACTCAGACATAGCTCAAACTAGTGCACTGTACAGTGATCAGGGAATAGACCCAGACATAGCTCAAACTAGCGCACTGTACAGTGATCAGGGAATAGACTCAGACATAGCTCAAACTAGTGCACTGTACAGTGATCAGGGAATAGACCCAGACATAGCTCAAACTAGCGCACTGTACAGTGATCAGGGAATAGACTCAGACATAGCTCAAACTAGTGCACTGTACAGTGATCAGGGAATAGACCCAGACATAGCTCAAACTAGCACACTGTACAGTGATCAGGGAATAGACCCAGACATAGCTCAAACTAGTGCACTGTACAGTGATCAGGGAATAGACCCAGACATAGCTCAAACTAGCGCACTGTACAGTGATCAGGGAATAGATTCAGACATAGCTCAAACTAGTGCACTGTACAGTGATCAGGGAATAGACCCAGACATAGCTCAAACTAGTGCACTGTACAGTGATCAGGGAATAGACCCAGACATAGCTCAAACTAGTGCACTGTACAGTGATCAGGGAATAGGCCCAGACATAGCTCAAACTAGTGCACTGTACAGTGATCAGGGAATAGACCCAGACATAGCTCAAACTAGCGCACTGTACAGTGATCAGGGAATAGACCCAGACATAGCTCAAACTAGCGTACTGTACAGTGATCAGGGAATAGACCCAGACATAGCTCAAACTAGTGCACTGTACAGTGATCAGGGAATAGACCCAGACATAGCTCAAACTAGTGCACTGTACAGTGATCAGGGAATAGACCCAGACATAGCTCAAACTAGCGCACTGTACAGTGATCAGGGAATAGACCCAGACATAGCTCAAACTAGCGCACTGTACAGTGATCAGGGCATAGACCCAGACATAGCTCAAACTAGCGCACTGTACAGTGATCAGGGCATAGACCCAGACATAGCTCAAACTAGTGCACTGTACAGTGATCAGGGAATAGACCCAGACATAGCTCAAACTAGTGCACTGTACAGTGATCAGGGCATAGACCCAGACATAGCTCAAACTAGTGCACTGTACAGTGATCAGGGAATAGACCCAGACATAGCTCAAACTAGTGCACTGTACAGTGATCAGGGAATAGACTCAGACATAGCTCAAACTAGTGCACTGTACAGTGATCAGGGAATAGACCCAGACATAGCTCAAACTAGCGCACTGTACAGTGATCAGGGAATAGACTCAGACATAGCTCAAACTAGCACACTGTACAGTGATCAGGGAATAGACCCAGACATAGCTCAAACTAGCGCACTGTACAGTGATCAGGGAATAGACCCAGACATAGCTCAAACTAGTGCACTGTACAGTGATCAGGGAATAGACCCAGACATAGCTCAAACTAGTGCACTGTACAGTGATCAGGGAATAGGCCCAGACATAGCTCAAACTAGTGCACTGTACAGTGATCAGGGAATAGACCCAGACATAGCTCAAACTAGCGCACTGTACAGTGATCAGGGAATAGACCCAGACATAGCTCAAACTAGCGTACTGTACAGTGATCAGGGAATAGACCCAGACATAGCTCAAA
This sequence comes from Pygocentrus nattereri, assembly GCF_015220715.1. Taxonomy (NCBI): domain Eukaryota; kingdom Metazoa; phylum Chordata; class Actinopteri; order Characiformes; family Serrasalmidae; genus Pygocentrus; species Pygocentrus nattereri. The sequence continues at coordinate 26,252,366 of NC_051229.1, forward strand.
CTAGTGCACTGTACAGTGATCAGGGAATAGACCCAGACATAGCTCAAACTAGTGCACTGTACAGTGATCAGGGAATAGACCCAGACATAGCTCAAACTAGCGCACTGTACAGTGATCAGGGAATAGACCCAGACATAGCTCAAACTAGCGCACTGTACAGTGATCAGGGCATAGACCCAGACATAGCTCAAACTAGCGCACTGTACAGTGATCAGGGCATAGACCCAGACATAGCTCAAACTAGTGCACTGTACAGTGATCAGGGCATAGACCCAGACATAGCTCAAACTAGTGCACTGTACAGTGATCAGGGCATAGACCCAGACATAGCTCAAACTAGTGCACTGTACAGTGATCAGGGAATAGACGCAGACATAGCTCAAACTAGCACACTGTACAGTGATCAGGGAATAGACCCAGACATAGCTCAAACTAGCGCACTGTACAGTGATCAGGGAATAGACCCAGACATAGCTCAAACTAGCACACTGTACAGTGATCAGGGAATAGACCCAGACATAGCTCAAACTAGTGCACTGTACAGTGATCAGGGAATAGACCCAGACATAGCTCAAACTAGCGCACTGTACAGTGATCAGGGAATAGACTCAGACATAGCTCAAACTAGTGCACTGTACAGTGATCAGGGAATAGACCCAGACATAGCTCAAACTAGTGCACTGTACAGTGATCAGGGAATAGACCCAGACATAGCTCAAACTAGTGCACTGTACAGTGATCAGGGAATAGACCCAGACATAGCTCAAACTAGTGCACTGTACAGTGATCAGGGAATAGACCCAGACATAGCTCAAACTAGCGCACTGTACAGTGATCAGGGAATAGGCCCAGACATAGCTCAAACTAGTGCACTGTACAGTGATCAGGGAATAGACCCAGACATAGCTCAAACTAGTGCACTGTACAGTGATCAGGGAATAGACCCAGACATAGCTCAAACTAGCGCACTGTACAGTGATCAGGGAATAGGCCCAGACATAGCTCAAACTAGTGCACTGTACAGTGATCAGGGAATAGACCCAGACATAGCTCAAACTAGTGCACTGTACAGTGATCAGGGAATAGACCCAGACATAGCTCAAACTAGTGCACTGTACAGTGATCAGGGAATAGATCCAGACATAGCTCAAACTAGTGCACTGTACAGTGATCAGGGAATAGACCCAGACATAGCTCAAACTAGCGCACTGTACAGTGATCAGGGAATAGGCCCAGACATAGCTCAAACTAGTGCACTGTACAGTGATCAGGGAATAGACCCAGACATAGCTCAAACTAGTGCACTGTACAGTGATCAGGGAATAGGCCCAGACATAGCTCAAACTAGCGCACTGTACAGTGATCAGGGAATAGACCCAGACATAGCTCAAACTAGTGCACTGTACAGTGATCAGGGAATAGACCCAGACATAGCTCAAACTAACTAACACAACCCTAACTAGTGTACTGTGCAGTGAATAGAGCGCAGTCCTAGACACAACTCCAAATAGTGAACAGGGCATAGACACAGCGATAGCCAAACTAGTGCACTATACAATGAATAGGTACTAGTTTTAGGAGCAGCCTGAAACAGTGCACTGTGTAGTGAATAGGGCACAGATTCAGACATAGACATACTCAGACTTAAACGGTGACAGAGAGAGAGAGAGAGAGAGAGAGAGAGAGAGAGAGAGAGAGGTTAAGCAGCTGTGTCGGAGTGATAGTACCCAGCATGCTCTGGGAGCGAAGCTGATATCAGCGCTGACATTTCAGACTCAGATACACACACACACAGACACACACACACACCAGCCCTGAGACCACCAGAGTCCCCCTGTCACTCACACTGTTTATCATTCTCTCTCTCTCACACACTCCTCATTATCTGCACATAGTGTGTGTCCGATCCTTTGAATGGGTCAGTGATCCAGAATATACTGTCATATAGAAAGAGAGAAAGAGAGACAGAAAGAGAGGACGGATAGACAGGGCCAGAGGGTAGGAAAGTGAGAAACAGGAAAGAGAGAATGACAGAGAAAGAAAAAAGTGAGAGGAGGAAAGAGAGAGAAGTTAAAGACAGAAAGAACATAAAGAGAAAGAGGGACCTTCCCTCTGTGAGAAGAGAAGTAACAGGAGGAAAAAAGAAAGGATGAAGAAGAGTGTGGCACCCCCATCACCCCCCTCTCCCCCATCCCATCCCCCAGCCCAACGCCCCCACCCCCTTGCTCCTTTCAGGCGGTTTCCGTGGCGCTGATTTTGATTGGCAGCTGGTCACAGCTCAGCTGGCTCTAAAGCGTCCTGCAGGGTGTGTGTGGCAGGACAGATCTGAGCGGGTTTATCACACACAAAGGAGAGGGGAATTAAACATCTAAAGCAAACCAGAGAGCGTGAAAGCTCCTTATAGGGCCGCTGGAGCCTCGATGTGACCGGGGTTTGAAAATCAAACACCAACGAAAAAAAAAAAAAGTAAAATAAATAAATTAATAAATGAAAACACTTCAGAGTGGTGATGATCCGAAAAGAAGCTACAATCCCACCAGCATCAGACGACTGAGGAATTAATAAATAGCTTTGATATGGAACTGATAGGAGAAAAGCACTCTTAATAGCAATGGTGTATCATTAATTAGCCTCAAAATTACAATCATATACAATAATGAATCAAAAATCCCAACAGCATCAGACGATTCATGAACAAGTAAAACACACTGACATGCAGACATTAGTTATCAGTGGTTGATTACCAAAAACATTCAAATATAACAGTTTATGACCGAAGACTGCTTTTATCCAGCATCTTGATCAGCATTAAAGGCACACTCACACGTATACTTCGAATTTGGCAGAAGTTTGGCTAGACATTTTGAAACAATGTCAGAGACCCGTTTAATTTGTGCCAGGCCGCTTCGTGTTTCTCCCATTATTCTAAAAACATGACTACAAAACACTAGAGGGCGCACATGAGCAGCGGCATTTTACCAGGCCTCTCTATTAAAAGAGTCCCTGAGTGCGTTTACATGCACTCAATGATCATGCATCTTTTTTCCAATTATTCAAATGGTCATATAAACACCATACTCTGCAGTTATGGGATTATAAAGTATATGTAAACACACTGTGAAAGTGCTGCTAGGTAAAACATATGCTAATATGCATGTCTTAAGATTCATGCCTCAAGTGGAATGTCTTTTAGACGCTTCAAATGTCTTAATCCAATCTACAATGGCCAAAAAATATAAATGTGAATTAAATGTGAAAACCTTAATGCTAACAAAATACAAGAACAGGAGTGATGGCACAAATTAACATTGTCATAAAGGTGGGTTTTTTCTTATGTTTTGACCAGGTTTGACATTTGTGGCCTGAAATGAAGGGCTAGCACTAATAGTCATGGTTCTCCATTGCACTCGTACAGGGTGAGTCAAAAGTCACAGGACACCGTTTTATTTATTTTTCATTTTATTATCGAATTTTATGTCTGGGGTCATCTCAAACAAATTGTGTATGCTGAAAAAATCTGCAACAGCACTGCATTGTGGAGGCTTGTGACAGCATTTCTCCAGAGATTCTCATGCGGGTTCATAACGATTGGATCCTGCGCCTTCAGCTCTGTGTTCAGCACCAGGGACAGCACAGTGAACACGTCAAATAGCTGCATCACAGGCAACGTTCCCAGTTGTTGTTGCAACTTTCTGTGTTGATAACTTTTGAAACACAAGAGATATTTCAAATCTGATTGTGGCATACAATTTCTGAGACAATTCTGGTCTTCTTTTATCTGCTACATGACCACCTTCCCATTGGAAAAACTTGCCCTTGATCCTATGTGGACATGGACTAAAAGATAGGCCACCTCACCCATTACTTGCTGGGGTATTCATATGTGTCATTTTTCCTTTCATTTCAGAAATACAACGGTGTTCTGTGACTTTTGACTCACCCTGTATTACGGCTACAGAGTGTTGATTGGCTTGAGCTGATCAGCTCTTTGGCTGAATAAACCAGTGCACTAATGTCAGGAATGTACATAAGACACTGCTAGAAAGCCTTTTATCTGGAGCTGAAAAGCCTTACATATCATATGACAGCAGTGTTGAAATAATTAACGTTGTTCTATGCTAAGAACGGGAGGGCATTTGTTTAAAAAGGACAAACCATTTAAAATTACAGTATTCAGCAGTAGCTCCATAGGTGCCTCTATTTATTTCGTGAGTGCTCTATAGTGTCTGTGTAACCCTGAAAATATTACTGAGTGGCAGTTTTCTTCACTAAAAATAGAATAACTAACAGAATAACACCTTCATGGTCTCATATGGTGACCCATAGAGACCACGTTACCATCAGAAAGTCTGCTATGTCTGGCTTATTTTCTTAGCTAGCTGACACAGATCATGGGCAACCAACTAACTTGAATGTAAGCTTCTCTCCAAAGACGCATTGATTTTCACTGGTCTTTGTTCTATTGCTTGCGAGGAGGCCACAGAGCAGAGCTAAATGACGTATATGTGTGTACATGTGTGTGTGTGTGTGTGTGTGTGTGTGTGTGCGTTGTTTATGGAAAAGTTCGAAGAAAATATTACCATACCTTCAAGGCACAAAAAGCACATAAGACATAGGTAGGTATCCAGAGAGACAGCAAGTCAGAGAGAGAGAGAGAGAGAAAGAGAGAGAGACAGAGAGAGAGACAGAGAGAGAGACAGAGAGAGAGAGAGAGAGAGAGAGAGAGAGAGAGAGAGAGAGAGAGAGAGAGAGAGACAGAGACAGACAGAGAGACAGAGAGAGAGAGACAGAGAGAGAGAGACAGAGAGAGAGACAGAGAGAGACAGAGAGAGAGAGACAGAGACAGACAGAGAGACAGAGAGAGAGAAACAGAGAGAGAGACAGAGAGAGAGAGAGACAGAGAAAGAGAGAAATGCAGATGCTTCAGAAAGTTAGAAACGGTCCACTCTGTAAAATAACAAAACTTAACTTGAACTCCCAATCAGAGATGGCCTGCTGTGCGAGTGTGTGTGTGTGTGTGTGTGTGTGTGTGTGTGTGATTATTTTTGGTTAATCTGAGCTCATGTTGGCAGTGTATGTCTGTAATTATGTAATTACAAGTGTTAGTGGTGTAATTAGCACAGTGGCTAAATGAGAGAGCCTGAGGGTCAGCTCATCACACACAAACACACACACATACAGGCTTGCTTTTATATCTTATCAGGATATGGGGTCATACATACAGGTAAATACCTACAGTCAATCCCAGAATTACTGACGCCCCTCAGTGAACTGGGCAAAAAGTGAACTGGACAAACAATACATACAATGATTCAAATGTTTCTCAAAAATGTTTGGAGAAATTTAATATTCTTTCAGATTCGTTTCAGATATGGAGTATAACTACTAGCACCCCAAACATATATTCAATAAAACCAAAGGAATTTGAATATTTGAGGAAAGAATATTTTCATTGTTTCAAGTCGTCAGGAACTCCATTGTTGCTAATGATCTCCTATGAGTTCCTGTTTCCCTGGGGTATAAATATGAGGTCACATACATGTAAAATACCCATCAACCAGGATAAAACCTAAGAGCTGTCAACTCAAATGAGACATAACATTGTGGACCTGCACATTTTTTTTATGACAGGAAACGGTCATAGTAAATAACATCAAACACAATGAGGGCAATAAAAATGAAGCATTAAACAGTTAAAAATTTGCTAGAAAGATGATTCATAAGAATATGCCCCCCATGTGCAGTGAAGAGGATAGTAAGAGAGAAAAACAAGAACCCAAAGATCAGCTTCAGACCTTCAGACAGTTTAGTTGAATTTTCAAATTTCAGAGGCCACCTCCATGACCTGAAGCTTTTTGGAAGATTTCCACTAAAGGAGCATTTCCTAAGAGCAAGCCACAAAATGAAATATGAAAACAATCATGTGACAGTTTTGGACATGAGCACTATCATAACATTAAATATGATGGTGGATCTTTGATGCTTTGGGGCTATATTGCTGCTAGTGGTCCAGGGGCTCCTGTAAAATGAATTTGAATCTTGTGACATGAATCTGTCTGCTTTTGCCAGGCCGAAACTTTGCCATGGATTACCTTTCAGCAAGATAATGACCCCAAACACACTTCTAGTTTTATAATAGCCTTCTTATTCTCCAGATTTAAAACAAGTTGAACACATGTGGTGTGTATTGAAGTCCACAAACAAAAACCCAAACATATCAAGGATTTGGAAATGTTCAGCATAGAGGAGAGATCCAAGATCCCTCAACAGGTGTTCTCCAACCTTGTTAAGCATTGCAAAGTACTGTTATTGTCACCAGGATAGGATTCACCAAATGTTGATAATACAATACTTTTGTAATCTATGCTTTGAAAATGGAATTGTGTTATTAAAGAAAACTTTATTTTCTTTAGACCAGACCTGCACCAGCTAAGCCTTTGTTCACACAGCAGGTAAAAGTGAATCATCAGCAAACTAATGAGCAGAACGAGCCGTTGCTGCAAAGATAATTGACTCTGATCAGCTCTCAGCTACTCATTATTACAGCAAGACGAAAGCGGAAGAAGTGAGATGTGCTGCATTTCCACATTTTACAGGCTCATGAATTCCGATCTGAGCATTCACATTAAGGTCGCTTGGCCACAAGTCGAATACGTATCCAATTTACGACTACATATGAAAGTGGCACAGGTCGGATTTGTGCCCGCACAGCCCTGAAAACATCAGATCTGAGTCACATTAGGGCAAAAGATTGGACTTGTGCCACTTCAATCTAGTAATGTGAATGTAGCCTTTCCTATCTGGTACTGATATCCAATACGTATCCAATATGCAGCAATTCATGTTCGAAGAGCATTTGAAAGAAAGTGGAAGTGGGAGAACAGTTAAAGGTGAGCTCAAATAAGTTCTAAAGCTGACGTCCGTTGGAAGTCATGACTGTTTGCTTCTGGATGAGCGTACCACGTGAAGCAACATGAAGCATTGTTCTTTTCTGCATGTGGGTCAGTTTAGGAGCATGCTCTGTTGTGGCATACAGGTCACATTTAAAAGATTATGTGAACAACAAAAAACAAAAAAATCTGATTTGGTGAGAAAATCAGATTTGGGTCAGTTTTACTGTGTGAACAAAGCCTAAGAGGCTGCATAGACCATTTGCTTGTACTTGTATGAGGTTGTCGGGATCAGCTGCTCGTGCAATGCCACCATGACCCTACCCTCCCACCCCATGGCTAAGGGCTGCAGGGTCTCCTGGGTAGGCCACCTGTGTGACACTGCACATTAGTGCAGGGAGTTTTTCCTTGCCAGCTGAGGTCTTGTGTGAGCATGTGTTGCTGTGGGTTGCTTGTTTATTGTTGATTAAGTAATTTGTTATTTCTGTTAAGTATTTATGGGTTTTAGAAAGACCTTACATAAATTAAACTCGCAATTTTTTTCATCTCAAGAACCAAAAAGAAATATATTTGTTCTTTTAGTTTAAAATCATGAAATATTTTATGGAAAAAACACTCTATACATTCAGGACCTATTGTTCTGAAAATGTATGAAAACACATGCTTAGTTTGCTGGTCTCCAGTGTCTATTTGAAGGCAGACATTAATGACTGGATCCGCTCTCTCAGCAAGCCTTTGGCTGTGAGCCACATAACACACTAACTGTGTTTACTACACACATGGCAGTAGCTCCAAATGCTATTATGACACACACCCAGCTCTGGCAAAGGTGCAATTAAATCTCTCATACACCGTCGCAGAAAACAAACTAATCAACACTCTTCTGGAGTTCTGTTTTTAGGGTTAAGTTTAGGGGTCTGGACTGATATAAAGTGTATACTTATATAAAGTGTACACTGATCAGGCATAACATTATGACCACCTCCTTGTTTCTACGCTCATTGTCCATTTTATCAGCTCCACTTACTACATTGGAGCACTTTGTAGTTCTACAGTTACAGACTGTAGTCCATCTGTTTCTCTGATACTTTGTTACCCCCTTTTACCCTGTTCTTCAGTGGTCAGGACCCCCATGGACCTTCACAGAGCAGGTACTATTTGAGTGGTGGATCATTCTCAGCACTTCAGTAATGCTGATGTGGTGGTGGTGTGTTAGTGTGTGTTGTGCTGGTATGAGTGGATCAGACACAGAAGTGGGTATATCTAAACAGTACATTTGTGGTCACTCCTATTAGAGAGTGTGTAAAATCAAACATATAAGTCTGCAGTCTCCAGAGTAGATAGTTCCAAACTACCTCTAGAACAATTGTCAGCGCAAGAAGCTCATCAGGAGCTTAATGGATTGTGTTTTCATGGCCACACATAAGTCTAAGATCACCAGATCGCCAAGCATCAGCTAGAGTGGTTCAAAGAACACCACAGTTGGACTACTGAAACAAAGTAAACACATTCTCTGGAGTGTTGAGTCATGAATCACCATTAGACAGTCTGATGGACAAATCCAAATAGAAAATACTACCCTTCCAAATTCATAGTGCTAACTGTATAAGTTTGGTGAAGGAGGAATAATAAGCCACAGCTGTTTTGTTTCATGGTTTGGGCTGGGTTGCTCACTTTGAAAACTTTGAAGAAGGCCCATTCCTCTTTCATCATGACAATGCCCTCATGCTCAAAGTGAGCTCCATAAATACATGGTTTGCCAATTTTAGTAGGAAAAATTACTGGCCTGCATGGAGCCCTGTCCCTGAGTATGTGCATTATTATATCATATTCTCTATATTAACACATCTCAATCATCATGTCCAACTGATGTATATAAGGAAGTGCATGGAATGTGCTCAGCTGGATATAGTCTACACCTAACCATAATACACTGGACCTTATAACTCAAATACAGAAAAATGTAATAGTTGAAAATGAGCAAGATCCAAATCTGTGATTTCAGGGACTTAATGAAATCCTAAAAGCCCATATGGACTCGTTAGGGGCTGAACTAAATGAGGGTAATTAATCAGAGGTGATTTTACATGCAAGCACACACACATACACTTTTCCTCCTCCTCTCTCTCATTTAGAATGCTAATCAAAACAAAAATAAACCCCTAATTTGCATAAATGCGCACTTTAAAATGAAACATCACAGCTCAGTGTGAACACTTGTTTAAATGACCTGCGCTGATGTGTTTGAGTGTTTTTAACCATTTAGCACTGTGCATCACTCTGATTTACACACTGACAGTTTCCACACTGCCAAAAATTGCAAATGGTGAGATTCTTTGGTGGTGTGTTGACCTTTGTGGCACTGGAGCATGAAGCAGGATGCAGAACCCCTGGAAGTGCAGATGCTGGCATCTACACTGTACTCTAGGGCTGCATTTCCAAATAAGTCTGCGCTATACAGTAAACAAAAATCCTGCCTTTCAAAGTCACTTTTGCTCACATTCTGTCTACTAACACAAGTTTTGTAGTGTTTGGATCAGTAGCCATCTAGCTAGGAATGCATAATGGTTTTCATCTCTGGCTAAGACTGTTTTCAGGCAGACTGATCTCTGGTCTCCCTGGTCATTTTTAGCTACCATTATCCGTAATGACATGAATGAATGAAACCATTTATAAATATCACAGTATGGGATTCTCACCCCTCCCCTAATACCCATTACTGCTCACTAGCAGCTCACCATCTTACATACAGAGCACCAGCAGTGTCCTAGTTAATTTCATAACAGAGTTACAGGGAAAATATTGTGGCATCAATCAGAAGAGAGGTGAAGACAGGTGAAGCCATAGTTTCTGCTGGTGATAAGCAACTGAAACGAGAGGCAGGTCTTTCCTAGCCCTACTCTTTCTCTTACGGTTACTAACAGGGACCCACCCTAATGAGCCCCCAAGTAGGACAATAATTCAAACACAGGACAATAATTCAACATGTATTCACACTTTAACAAAGAACAACAGCAAATACTGTGAAACAACATAAAAAGTCCCTTTCTACTGGGCGCATGGCAGCCGCAACAATATTTTGTTCAAATAAATAAATATATATATACACATACATACACACACACACACACATATATATATATGTATATATATATATGGGTGAACCAGATTTTTCTCCCCAATTTAATCGTCTCCAATTCCACCTGCTAGTTAGGACTCCCCCAATCTCAGCACAGACTGCACAGGCTCCTCCGAGGCCTGCGAAACCAGCCACCACTTCTTTTCAAAACTGCCGCTCATGCAACGTCACTGGACACTCGGAGGAAAGCACCAACCACCAGATCTGTTACGTCAGCTAAAAGGCGCCTGCACTGACTAGTGTCACACTGAGTGATGGGGGGAGACAAGGGCTCATCCTACCCACCCACCTACATATAATACTGGCCTTCCTTAAGGAGAGGTTTGAAAATGGTTAAACAAACACACTAACACCCAGAAAGTTGTGCTCTCTTGGACTTTAGCATCACCAGGGATTAAACTCATGATCTCCTGATGACAGAGATAGCGCTTAGATGGTTGCGCCACTCGGGAGCCTTTATTAGTTTATATTAACCCCTTAACAGGCCATGGGCCTGACAGAGAACCCAAAGTGTTATTACACACTTCTGTAACATAAGAAAAGCATCAAAGTCCCTGGACATACTGAATAATACGCCTTAGTATGTTATAAGTGTGATGTTAAGAGTTTACAAAAATCACAAGCTGATATTCATTCTGCTGCCGAAATGTCCACTAGCAGCCTAAAAAAAGGCTATAAGAACAGTAACAATATTACAGAAAGTTGTCTTTCAGTGATCACCACCTGGAGATCTACCTTCCTGCAGGTTTCACCTCCAAAACAAATCTCCAGGAGCATGGTTGTTAGCATGTGATACTGAAGCTTTCCACAGTAGAAATGATGGGAGAGCATAAGTTAAGCTATACTTTTTTAATCCCATAAACAGGGAAATTCCACCTCTGCATTTAACCCATCCATGAAGTGAAACACAATGTACACACTAGTCAATACACACACACTAGGGGGCAGTGAGCACACTTGCCCGGAACGGTGGGCAGCCCTATCCACGGCGCCCGGGGAGCAATTGGGGGTTAGGTGTCTTGCTCAAGGACATCTCACTTATGGACTGTCGGCACTGGGGATCAAACCGGCGAGCTTCCGGTCATAGGGCCAGTTCCCTAACTGGCCTAAGTTCCCTAAATGTCAATGTATTTCTGGCTGCACTTGATGGTGTTACTCAGCAACAAGATATAAGCTTATGTCCCAACGTTTCTAGACACATATTCATCCAAGTTTACCACACTAACAGCCTCTTCTCTTCTGGGAAGGTTTAACACAGCATGTTGGAAGACTGCTGTGAAGATCGGAGTGCATTCGGTCAAAAAAAAAAGGTCAGGTACTGATTTTGGATGATTAGTTCTGCAAAACACCATGTCAACTCTTTACACCCCTCTTTCACTTGCCATAGGGCATGGCGATCATAGGATCATTCACGCACCTCAGCAACTGGCATAAAGTAGCTAATTAGTATTCTTTTGGACACATACTGTATCAATGTTTTGGCTTGACCAAATTGTTTTACATCCACATTGTCTTTCCACACTCTAAGTCTGTTCCAGCCCCTCCACTCCTCTGTCCTCCATCACTGATCCCCTACATCTGTATCCCTGAAATTACGATCTGGATGAGCTCCAATTTCATTAAACTCACGACAGACTAAAACAGATGTCCTATTAATTGGTCCGAAACCTCTTTTTAGCACCTGTTCTGATATATTTATGGACTTTGATGGAGCACAGTTAAAACAGCTTACTCACTGAAGCTGCCTTCTACCACCTCCATAGTGATGCTAGAACCGCCCCATGCTTAACAGCAAAGATGTAGAAATGTAGTTTATGCTTTCATCAGTTTCCAGTTTGATTGCTGGGATGCCTGTCTTATTTGCCTCCCTGCTAAACTTTACAGTAAATTATATTATTCCTACAAAAGTACTTCACAGGATATAATCAAGAACTGGAATATTTTAAACTGTTCCAAAGTGACAACTGTATTCAAAATGTTGGCTAACTTATTACTAGCTATGATTTATTAACTATGACTACATTAATAATTGTCCCAGGTCACTCTGCTCTCCACAGCAGGCTTTCTCCCTTGAACAATGCTATTCTAAGAATCATAAGACTGAGCAACCGGTGATGAGGGCAGTGCATTGTGTTAACAAGAGGCTACGCCCACTGCTAAAAAACACCAATGGGTGACGAGCATGTCTAAAGATCCACTAACAGGAGAACGACATGGGATCAAGCACAGCACACCATTTTAAAATGGATGGAGTAGATGGATGTCCCAAACAGACTGGGGTCATTTTCCTGCAGCGTAGGCCGATGGTCAGATCTTTATCGTATAATAGGGCTGTAATAAACTTGATAACTCATTTAAGGTCAATTGTTAAATTATTTTTTAAAAATTTAATAAAATAAATGTGAAAATTAATTTGCATTATTATAATAAAGCATATTTGGCATTATTCTCCCAGTAAAGTATTTATGGAAAGCTTTGTATGAGCCAATACTGTTTACTGACCTATTGTTGTTTTGTTTATTTCATCAATCATCACAATAATTAATAAATCACTTGATTGATAGGGACAGCTGTAGCATAATCTGGCATGCTGCACACCAGTATCAATGATCTATGTGTGACAAACAGCAAACTTATAAGATCCATGTTATTACACAGTTTGTTGTGGGATCAAGCATAGGCACCAAGTATATCCCTCCACTAACTCTCTCTCTCTCTCACTCTCTCTCTCTCTCTCTCTCTCTCTCTGTCTGTATAGATCTGGGGAGAATCAAGATGCTAAATTGTGTTGATCCCCAAGGGTGGGGGGGCCTAGTGCAGAGTCAGCAATGTTAAATGGCTTTGTGCCATCACAGAAACCATCACAGCAACCTGATCTGCATATTAACCAGCGGAGTGCAGCAGATACAACCTAACCACTGCCCAACTGACCACTCTCCACCTACAACCCACTAACCGTACCACCTGGAGTGCTTTTTCTGCCGATAAACCTGCTGCACTGACATGATTTTATGTCATGGCAGATGTTATACACTGTCATGGCAAATTTTCTTCAGTAACATAACAATGTCATGATACCATTGCTGGTAACATGAAAATCAGTGATGCTGTCAGAACTTTGCACATTGTACATATGGATAAACTTGCAGCCAACGTTGATGCTCGCATGCATGGCAGTATGTCTCAACATACAGAAGATGTATTCAGATACATTGTCATCCACAGAAAATCCTTTTAATCTGAGAAATATTACAACATTACTCTGTCTGCTCTGCACAACAGCCTAATATAAGTATACATTATTTGAGCTACATTTGTGACAGTGAATCTCATTTACAACTAGTCTGATCTTTTTTCCTCTCAATGCATAAAATTCTGTGCAAACAGTAACATTCATAGACAGGATTGCACACCACTCCAATTTTCAGAAATATGCAGGCTGTTTTTAGCTCTTTGCAAGCTTAACACATGGTACTTATAGTATTGGCTTTAGAAAAAAAAGTGATAGCTCCATAAGTTAAAATTATCCACCATATCACTTGCATGGTTTTCAACGTTTTGCTTTACTGAATGCTTTTTTCTCTTGTTTACATATGGTTGGGTTTTAAAAGCAAAGGTGGCAAAGGCTTGCAACTGGTTTAAGACATTAAAGGATGAATTGTATACTTGTATACTTAATTTTATATATATATATATATATATATATATATATATATATATATATATTATATATAGATCTTCCTTCAAGATGGTGGCATGCATATATATATATATATATATATATATATACATATATACAATATATATATATATATATATTGTCAGTTGTCAGTGCTTTGCACAAAGTTATTTGGTTTGTTTCCATTATTTTTGTTGATTTTTGTTAGAAAAAGCCTGGAATAATTGACTTTGTCTTTACTTAGTCAATTTTTTCGTTTCAATATCATACCTTTGATTGTGTAAGTTTGATTGTTGGTTTCACTTTTTGGTGATCTTTTTGTATATTTGCAATTTTCAATTGTACGTTTCTTTCTGGCACATGACATAATGCAGTGTCTTGTTCACACTATCAGTTGGGCTTGTTTTGTGAGTCAGGTGGAGATTCACAAACGCTCTGACAATCACACATTGAAAGTATCTAAAAAGTAGCCACTACTTTTTCTGAAAATATAGTTAGATTATAGTTAGCTACAAATTCTGGGAATATAGCTACAAAGTAGCTAACTACAAATTTTTTCGGTATCTATGTAACATTGGGGAGTGATGATGAGGCAGATGCATACGCTGAGAGAAGCCAACACGGATGGAACGAGGGACAGACGTAACCAAAAGAAACACAGACTAAACACAATAACAGAGACTAGGAAATATAATGGAGACCAGAAGAACAAACACCAAACACAACCATACAAGACCAAACAAAGACCAGCAAACTAATGGGAAAACACAGGGCTTAAATACAAGGAATAACAATGGTTAACAAGACACAGGTGGTTAACACAGGTGGTAACAATCAGGGGCAGGGTCTGGAAACAAGGGGGCAGGACCAGGAAGAAAGAAAACAAGGAATCGCATGGACAAGACCAAAACAAAACAAAAGCACATGTAGGACTGGGAGCGGCCAATCGTGACAACCTATCCCAACCCTGCTTGTAACAATAATAGAATCCTTTTTGGTGCCCTTTTGGCCTGGGAACAGGTAGAAAAAACACTGAAAATACCATACAGAAATTCACCTGTGCAATAATTAAATTTAGTCTGAATAATCAGAATCAGGCTACTGTTACTTTGTTGTGCTTGTGCTGGAACTACTTCCATCAGCAGAGAAACAGAAATTTTGAATAACCTTCAGGGTGTCTTTGCTTTGATTTCTCTTTCTCTTTTCTCTTTAAAACACTGGGTGTTTTATGGAGAGTAAAATTATGGCTGTACTGTTGCAGATACTGCAACCAAATCACAGCCATGATCATTTTTAACCATAACACACCACTTCCAGTTTTCTGTAAATGTGTCTCCATACAAACTCTGCAGCAAAGAGACTGAGTAGTGTTTTAAGGTTTACATGAGTGTGTATAACGTAGGTAATGTAGGTCTGGGCTCAACCAGTATGTAACATGGCAAACATTACCAATGTAATGGTTCTAAATCCTAAAAGCTCACATAGACTCTCTAGGGCTGGACAAGTTACTGAACTGTAACCCTGAAAACAAAATATGTATATGTTAAATAACAAGACAGAACATTAATCATAAATAAGTTTGAAAAATTGATATAACTCTACATTTTGTTGCAAGTGTCTTTTTACTTGCCTCTTTTTGCCACAATCTCCTCTTGTTCCAAGATGTTTCCCTCAAGCTCACAGGCTTTTTCACTCTTTATACCACTTCTACTGTTCTAATGTTCTGCTGGTTTGTATTGGTATGAGTGAGCAGCTCAAATTCATCCTCCTCATCCTCATTATTAAGATTAAAATTAAGTGACCCTTATTAGTCCCACAACGGGGAAATTTCACCTCCGCATTTAACCCATCCATGAAGTGAAACGCCACATACACTCTAGTGAGCACACACACATTAGGGGGCAGTGAGCACACTTGCCCGGAGCGGTGGGCAACCCAGGTAGCATTTGGGGGTTAGGTGTCTTGCTCAAGGACACCTCAGTCATTTGCTGTTGGCTCTGGGGATTGAACCGGCAACCTTCCGGTCACAAGGCTGGTTCCCTAACCTCCAGCCCATGACTCGCCCCGGTATTATCGACCTAGTGCAGCTGAGGAACAGAATGGGTTAATCCATTTTGGCAAATAGTAAAAAAACAAGCATTACTTCTATAAAAAAAAAGCTTGACTGCAAGAATTATGCAAAGGTATGAACACACCTGGTGAAATGATGCATCTTACTGATCTCCTAAGTGAAAATAAGTTAACACGCCCACTACAGAGAACACACTTTGATGTTTTAATGCACAACTATAGCTTATTTGCTGAATTTAATACAATACAAACTGTTGTATGAAAATGCTTCTAGTGATTGTGAAGTGTTCCGAAGCAGGCAAAGGTCAGACAGGCCATAAATTTGTCCACTCACCCCAGCATGGAGAGCAAGTGCATGTTCCAGTATTGGGCTGTTGCCGCTGCCTCTGAGAGTGTAATGCCCCTCCAGATTCCCAATCTGCCAAAACACACGCACACGAACACACACCTATTAAAAAGGATTTAGTGGTATATAAACATTGTTAAAGTTCTGATTTCTTGTTTTTGTCATGTCATGAAAATGTATATTGTATATTGTACATTGTGTATTGTATAATGTATGCCAGTTAAGACTACAATAAAATAAATGACTATTATAAGAGAAAAAAGGCTGGAAATTTCTATTAAGAGAAGGATAAACAAAGAGTAAATATCTAAAAATCTTCACAAATTATTTAAATGGTAAAGAAAAAGAGACATATTGATGAAAAACATCTGTGTCTTTCATTGTCTGTCTGCCTGTCCAGGGTGTATGGATAATGACCACTAGGATAGGCTCCAGCACCCCCCACGACCCTGAGGGAGAAGCAGCTTAGAAAATGTGTGTACTAAATATAATTAGTAAATAGGCCTAATTAGCTTACTTTGTAATGAGGCGTGTAATCAGCGAAACACTGAACTCTCAAAAATTCCTCCACTTCAGGTTGAAATGATTTCAGCCCAGCGTGCCCTGAATTTCAGTTCCAGTCTCGAATTTCTCTACAATTTTCTTATGGAACACCTGCAGCCCAACAACAGGACCTCACAGACAACACAACTACAGTATGAATTAATGATGTATTAATGACTTATTATATATTTTATTTATTATATTTTATTTATCATTATTAATACTAGTACTACTACTCCAAATACTTCTACTACTACAAAAAAAAGGTTTACTTGTTTTTTTATAAACATATCTCTATATAAAAACATAACTCTATTCTGTATCTCCATGAGCACTCTTTCAGCCCCCCAACCCCCCCACGACACTTAGCTGTACTATGTAATAGAGTGGGTTTGGGGCAGTAATGCAATTGATGATCAGTAATTAAAGTCAGAGAGAGAGCTGTCAGTGTCCATTACTTTAACCTTCACTCACCATCAACATCGCACACACTCTCACACAAATCCACCTGAACTGCTCATCAATCACAGACTGCACCGCTCATACGTCATCCTCACATACTGACACACACTTATATCAGCACATCCTCCTCCGCTGCACATACATATGCTCTCATTTTTCTCAGTGTTCATTATTTAATTATCTGCGGAGTTATTAATGAAGTAATCAGCTCCTTCATCCACTCTCATTCTGTCCATCCTCTAAAGCAAAGGGTTCATTCAAACATAGTTTTTTCATATACAACATTAATGATGTAATAATTTCAATACAGTACCAAAAAATGTTAAAATTGATCATTTGAAATAGTCAGAGGTGATTTCATGCCCAGGCTTATTCAGACATAACGCAGGACCTCTGATTGGACGTTATGATGAGATTCATTTATTTATCACCAATCACACTCACATACCAATGACAATCTTTTTACACATCATTCACATGGATGGCTGCAGACTGGCTGGATTTATTCAGAGATACTCGGAGACTTGTAACCAGAACGATGAACAGAGCTTAAGTAAGCTTAAGAGTAAAAGATTATAAAATGACTGAGAAAGCTGTACAGTATTAATAACTACAGTAAAATCAAGAAATCATCATATTTCAAGAACATGATTGACATCACAGTGCATTTGGTCAATTCTGATCGGCTATTATTCATTTTTTTCATTTCTACAGATACCACAGTGTTCAAGTCTCCTTAAGTCAGTCATAAACATGCCAAAATAATTTGTGGTAAAACCAGACACAATGGCCCTTATTATTATCAGCACATCCACAAGACGATTATAAGTTGAGGTATGAGTTGGTCTATTCGTTTGTTTTCTTTGCTGTCCAAGCTACTGTCAAAAGTCTTTGCCACCACCAAAGTTCAAAGGCATTATTATTTCCTGTCCTACTTTCTTACTGTCCAGCTTTCACATTCATAAAAAGAACACAGAGATGACCATAGCCTGGACAATTCTGTAGAGACTGAAACCCTGCGTTTGAAAAAGCTCTTACATCCTTGTTCTGCTAAGTGCCAAACTTTGTTGCGTTTCTCGAGTGCTGGATCCTTTTGGTCCACATCTTCTCCATCAGTGGTAAAGTCTTTCCTGTAGCCATAACCTTAGTCCTTTTCAGTTCAGCCTAAGTCCCATCTTTTTACTCTGTTCTATATCTTTCCTTAAAGGATCTTCAGCTTTTCCAGAGTGTTGCATCACCCACATTTCAAAAGTTACTGATGTTTCTTCCACCATTCCTGAATCCTCAATCATCTTCCTCCTGTTCTCCTTCTCTGCTCTGCAAACAGGCTAAACATGTATGGTGACAGTATGCAGCCTTGTCAAACACCTTTGCCGATGTCTGTCCATCTTATCATGACTGTGGCTTGTTGATCAGTGTAGAGATTCATAATTAGATCTATAAGATTTCTTGTATTCCCATTTTCCTGAGGATATTCCATATCTTTTATGTGGTTGAATCAGTCGAAGGCTCTGCTTCACTTAATGAGATGACTAGCTAGCCAGACACCATGACAACATGTTTTGGCTGATCAACGACATTTGGGATACAAAGTAAAACTGGGTGAATTTGAATTTGCGAAGAACTATTCCCTGAACGCTGAGTGTGGGATCTGCAGCTGTGTGTGTGTGTGTGTGTGTTTGGTGTGTGTGTCCTGAATATGGTTTAAAAGCGAGATTTTTCAAAAGAAACGTTAGTTCTTCCCCACTTTCCCTCCTTGAACAATGCTGAGCTCGGCCTGCCTTTTGTCTGCCGCTGCCGCACGCACAGAACACACTCTACAGACAGCAAATGGGGAAGAAAATTACTTTTCTTTCAACTTAAGAGGTGGAACAGCCTTTTAATTTCTTTTGGAGCTGGCCTTCGATTTGTAGAGAAATATAAAATGGCTCATTTTATTATTACGCGATAATAAGATGTGCCTTGATGTGAGTTTAAAACTAGAGTGTGTACACATAACTGGCTCTCTGTACAAAGCGCTGTGTTTCATGTTGTAAATTCATTCACTGTCAGCAGAAAATTGCTGTGAACATGGCACACAGTGAATTTCTGTATGTTCTGTGGAAATATGGATAGTTATAGTGCAATATGCTGAATATGGGTAGTTATAGTACAATGAAGCACCAAATACATTCTTTTGCTGGAAATAACTGCAAGTCAAAGCTAACAGCTCAGTCAGAAACATTTGAAAACAGTTTATCTTCCTGGTAAACACACATATAGACTCTGGAGAACCATTTAGCTTTTGTTGTATCTTTCTATTTTTTCACAGAAACAAAGGAAACTTCAAGTAGCCTGGTCTAATTTAATACATGCTAGTTGCATTCCTGTGTGTTCCTTTGAGATTGGGCAGTTGTGTATAAATATCTGGTTAGATTCTGGTGGAAAATAAACTTTTTAACCCACCTGCCGTAGTGTCTCATAGATTTTTTCCCGAAACTTTATGTTTTACCCAGCAAAAATAAGGCAAAGCACTCTAGCCAGTATGTCCATGTTTTAACTGGGCTATATGGGTTTTATCTGGGCAGAGGCTTGGACTAGATGGGTTGTGTATGGGCCCCAGCTGGCTCAAATACAAAGAAAAATTTACCAAAAATTTAATTTATTCAAATCCTGCCATTAATCGATGAGCCAAAACATGTTTAATGTCCAAAGTTCACTTTTTTTAAGTTTTATACTGCAGCTAGCAATGTACCTGACAAGTGATGAAGCTAAATAAAAGCTAATAATCAGCATCACACAAACTGTACATCTTTGTTAGGTAATCTAAAATAGACTTGCCTAAGTGGTGTCTGACATGGTATGACATACTGCTATCTATAAAAATTGGAAAAGAAAAAAAAAAGCACATTGCATAAAACAGAAGAGAACCCTCAGGGCTTTCTAGGCCACAGAATGATTTTGGTGAATAAAAAAAAAAATTCATTTTTCGTTTTTGTTTACAAAACCAATTCCCAAAAATTTTTGTGAACTTTTTCAGGTATTTAATTTAAAACAGCACAAACAAGGGATATTTAATATTTTACCAACTAAGTTGATTTTTGGAAATATAAACTAATTCCAAATTTGGTGCCTGCAGCACATTCCAAAAAAGTTGGGACAGAGACAATGTAAGACTGGAAAGTTAACCCTTAAAACCCCAAGCTTTTTACATATTAAGGCTTATTGTTCAGTAACTACAGGAACTTGTGCTAACTGGTTGATCTATTCTTATGTTATGGAAGCGTGCAATATAACTTTGGGCCTCCCAGTAGGCCCTGGCGATTTAGTAAACAGGTGATGCTTTCATGATAAGGTATAAAAGGAGCATTCACAAAAGGCTCAATAACTACTATGCAGATAATTATGTGATTGAATATTCTATCACACACACACACACCCACCCCCACACCCCCACACCCACCCACACCCCCACACACACACACCTTCTAAGCCGCTTCTTCTGGGTTGCGTGGGGTGCTGGAGCCTATCCCAACATATATTGCGCAAAAGGCAAGACACACCCTGGACAGGTGAATATTCTAACAGTTAAAGAAAAATGTTTCTTAAAACAAAATTGCAAGGAATTTTGGGATTTCTCTATCTACAGTCCTTAAAAGTAAAAGATTTTGAGAATCCAGAGAATCTGTGTGTAAAGGTCGGGTCCAAAATTCTGTACTAAAAGCCCATGACCTTCAATCACTTAGACAGCACTGTATTTAAAACCAACATGCTGCTGTTATGAACACAACCACATAAGCTCAAGATTACTTCAGAAAAAAACTTCTAAGTAACACAGTTTGCATCTACAAATTCAAGTTAAGACATAACCTTGCAAAGTGGAAACAACATATAAAAACTGTAATGTTGGGGAGCAATGAGGCGGACGCACATGCTAGGATAAGCAACTTTTATTATGGGCAAATCCAGGGTCTTGGTCAAATCGGTCCAGGTTCAAATAGCCAATACGGAGAGCAGGAGGGACAGACATGACAAAAATGAACACAAGAAAACTACAATGGGGGCTGGAGGAACGAACACCAAACAAAACCAACAGCACATACGTCAAACATCCAAATAAAGACCATCAAAGACAAGGGGCAAACAGAGGGCTTAAATACAACAGGGATGATGAGGGACAGGTGGAAAACAGGTGGCCACAATCAGGGGGGAAGTCATAAAACAAAGGGCCGGACTAGGAAACCAAAACAAAGAAAACATGTGGACTAGACCAAAACAAAACATGAGCAGATGGACAGGACCGGGAGGGGCCAATCGTGACAGTACAAAGACACACACCCCGAGGCGTACCAAACAAAACAAACACAACAGAACAAAACCAAACAGACACAAAGGACCAAAAACAGGGACAGATCCAAACTAGACAGGGACAGGCAGAACAGGCACATGAACAGAAGCAGGAGGCAGGCAGCAGGTCCGAAGGCGCGGAGACTGGCAGCGGGTCCAGAGGAGTGGCGAGTGGCGGCGGGTTCGGAGGCGCGACGACTGGTGGCAGGTCCAGAGGTGCGGTGTGACAAGCACACTGAATGCACATTTAATATGCTTTACTGCAGCATGCGTCTTTCATAATGGATCGCCAGTGGAAAAGAGGGTGATTCCGATTTTCTTTTATTAAAGATGTCTGTCACTTTTGATGTCACTTTTAGCAGTTGTGTGCACGACTTTTGCTGTTGGTGGCTTTATTTTTTCCGCGGAGACAGAGTAGAAGGAAGGAGTAACCCCGGACTCAACTGCTAGTGAAACTGACAAATGGTGAGCAACCTTGCATGGAACTTGAGACCGCTGGGTCTCCATGTGTTTGTTACCACATACTCTCTCTCTCTTCAATTAAATCATTCAAACTTCGCTCATGGGGAACTGCATACAGGATAGCTGAATCCCTTTATTGATTTTCAAGCAGCGAGCGCATTGTATATATTGTATCTGTGTGTTTATGTATATGTGTATATACACATCTTTACACAAATATTATGGATGTCTGGGGAAAGGATTGCATTTTTTGTGGAACCCTATCAAGCTAAAGTTAACTATAGTACGGGGTAAGATTACAAGGTGCTTTTTACAGGTGGTGGCCCATATGGGGAGGTATTCTGGCCATGAGGTTCTCTTCCAAGCTCACGCCCACAGTTTAACAAATTTTAGCAAATCCAACACTTTATTTTTTTATTTGTTGTTATTTCATGTTTTTATTTAAGTGCTTGTTTTGTGTGGAAGGTCACATACAGTGCTTGGGGAAGCTATTTGTCTAGTTCATACTGGAACATTGTACTTTTGATGACTTTGTTCCTAGCTACATAGAGCTATATAGTTATTTCAGTTAAATCAACACGTGCAAATCACATACAACCCGATATAGCAATTATACATACCAATTTACACTTACACTCCTTCATAGATTGGTATACCTCTGATACCCAGGGCCCCCCGTTCACTTTCCATAAAATGGAGGCAGCTGAAGAACAAGTTAGACCCACTCAGCATGTAACACAGAGGCACCCGAGCGGGGACATCACTGAGGTTTCAGGTCTACTGGAACAGTTATATTTGGATGAACCGAAATCATCTGTTGTCCAACATGACAGTGATGATGATGATGAGGATGTTAGCAATGAGCTTGGCTTGTTGGGAGAGAGACTTCTGAAACTCACTGAGAGAGGGAGCATTAGAAGGATGAATTAAAGATGTCATTGATTCCTCCCTCAGTAGGGGAGAAGGATTAAGAGAGACAGTCAACAAACTGTCTGTCAACATGAAGGAGTATAGAGATGAAAGGTTTAGCCATATTGACCCCACAATTGTCAACTGTCTCCATCGCTGTGATCGTTTGTGGAAGGAAAAATTGAGAGAAACCTCATGCAGGAGCTCTCGAAGGCTTTTAAAGCCCCTCACAGCTTTCACACCTGCTGAGAATTCCTTTCCCAATGAAGCCAGCTATATGGCTCTGAATCCACCCTCTGTACCACCTATTCGTATGGACTTCCCAAAGTTTGGAGAATCCACAAGTTCATCAGATGTCACTAACTTCATTGAGCAGTGTGAAAACTTCCTGACTCTTCAGCCACTGAGTGATCAGGAGCTGCTGGGTACACACAATGCTGTATTGCAGGGTCCAGCTCGAAGTTGGTGGCAGGCCGCAAAAGGAAAAAATTAAGAACTGCCCCATGTTTAAAACTGCCTTTTTAGAAGCTTTTCTGTCAGAGGATTATACTGCAGAAATCGAGGAGCAGCTCCATGCCATGGTGCAAGCCCCAAACCAGAGGCTAAGAGATTTTGCTTATGACTACAGGGCACTTTGCTTGAAGTGATGCCCAGAAATGCCTGAGGAGGAGATGGTGCGGAGGATTCTCAATGCATATAATCCTCAGCTGGCTAGTGGAATGAGGGGTATAGTATCAACTGTTGATAAGCTTGTCAAGACAGGGTCGTCAATGATAGAGAAAGATTGGGCTTCCTCAAAGGGCTACTTGAGCAGAGTACAAAATGTCAGCTCAGGAGAATGCCAAGTCAAGAAACCACCAAAAAAGAATGATGAAAAGCACTTTTGCCACAGTGCAAGGAGTGCCCTCTCTTCTCATTGTCCCTATACAGATCCGTGGAGCCAAGGGTGATGCTGTGTTGGATACAGGAAGTACCTACACACTTGTGCAGGAAAGCTTGTGGGAACAAATTGCCAGAAAAGATGAGGATTTGTTGCGCTGTGGAAACCAGGTGTTTATCATGGCAGATGGACAAGAGAGCAAAGCAGTGGGCAAATTTCCTCTAGTTCTCAAGCTCCATGATGTGTCCCACAAACTTGATGTATATGTGCTGAAAGATGACAGTCTATACATGCCGATCTTGCTTGGTCTAGACTTTCTAATCAACAGTCAAATGTCCCTTCAGCCACACCTGGGCAAATATACCCTGCCGAATGGGAAATCCCATATGTTCCTTACAAAATCAAGAATGGCACTCAGCTGGACTGACATGGGAGGTAAAGTTAACTTTTATATGGCCACAGACAGAACAAATCTACCCATAAACGCCTTTGTCAACTCAACCAGAGGTGGTACGACCATTGCCTCAGAAGTGGTCGACAGTCTGGACTGAGATGTTGGGATCCACTATGGTAGTAAAACATCATATTATCACTACTGATGAGGTTCCTGTGAGGAGAAGAGCCTACTGCACATCCATCCAAAAGCAGAACATCATCAAAGAACACATCCAAAAGATGTTAAAATAAAACATAATTGAACCCTCTTCCTCTTCCTGGGCTGCTCCTGTGGTTTTGGTGCCAAAGCCGGATGGTTCTTTACGCTTTTATGTGGACTACCATGGTTTAAATGCCAAGACATTTCATGATGCCTACCCTATGCCCCTGGTGTATGAGATCCTGGAATCAAAGCAGGATGCTGCCTACTTTAGCACACTGGATTTACAGAGTGGCTACTAGCAGGTGACTATGGATGAAGAGAGTAAGTTAAAGACAGCAGTTATCAACCCTCAAGGGTTATACCATTTCAAAGTTATTTGGCCTCAAAAATGCGGGCGCCACATTTCAGAGGTTGATGGAACAGGTGTTGGGAGAGCTAAAAGGGAAAATATGTTTTGTCTACATCGATGACGTTGTATTCTCACAGACTCCAGAACAACACCTCCAGCACCT
Organism: Pygocentrus nattereri; assembly: GCF_015220715.1. Classification (NCBI taxonomy): domain Eukaryota; kingdom Metazoa; phylum Chordata; class Actinopteri; order Characiformes; family Serrasalmidae; genus Pygocentrus; species Pygocentrus nattereri. Next base: position 26,277,182 of record NC_051229.1, read on the forward strand.
GAATGCGGTCTTTACCAAATTACATCAAGCCCAACTAACTCCATCCATCCATCCATCCATCTTCTAAGCCGCTTCTCCGTCAGGGTCGCGGGGGGGAGCTGGAGCCTATCCCAGCAGTCTTCGGGCGGAAGGCAGGATACACCCTGGACAGGTCGCCAGTCCATCGCAGGGCAGACACACAGACAGTCACTCACACACTCACACCTAGGGGCAGTTTAGCATGTCCAATTGGCCTGACTGCATGTCTTTGGACTGTGGGAGGAAACCGGAGAACCCGGAGGAAACCCACGCAGACACGGGGAGAACATGCAAACTCCACACAGAGAGGACCCCGGTCACCCGGCCGGGGAATCGAACCCAGGCCCTCCTTGCTGTGAGGCGACAGCGCTACCCACCACGCCACCGTGCCGCCCTCCCAACTAACTCTCAACGTAAAAAAGTGTCATCTTTTCCAGACGCAAATCACCTTCCTGAGACACGTTGTGATGGGCCGAGGAGTTGAAGTAGACCCTGACAAAGTAGCAGCCATTTGCAAGTACCCAACTCCAACTGACCTCAAGAGTCTTCAGAGGTTCTTAGGTTTGGTTGGCTGGTATCATAAGTCCATCCCTAACCTGGCCAACATGTCCGCTCCACTGAACAACTTAAAAAAGAAAGGCGTGTGTTGGGAATGGTCTGCAGACTGTCAAGATGCCTTCACAAAAATGAAAAAGGCTCTTCAATCTGATCCAGTGCTGGCTCAACCAAGGCCTAATGTTACTCATGGAGTTCAAACTGATGCTAGTGATGTGGGAAAGGGGGCTGTCCATACCCAGGAAATTGAGGGTGAGAAGAAGGTCATCGTGTATGCCTCTTGGGTACTGCACAGAGCAAAGCAGAGATATTCCACCTCCAAGAAAGAATGCTTGGCCGTTGTATGGGCGGTAGAAAAAAGGCGGCATTATCTGGAGGGATCTGTGTTTGATATCTTCACAGATCATAGCACCCTTACATGGGCATTCAGCTCTCCCAGGACTGTGTCTAGATTGACCTGGTGGACTCCAAGTCTCCAAGCTTTTGACTTCAGAGTGCATTATAGGAAAGGTTGTTGCAACATTGTGCCAGATGCTCTATCAAGAGCTCTGTCCACTTCAGAAGGAAACATCTGTGTTGCAATGGCCAAAACCTATTGGTGTGATTTGCCAACCTCGCTGCATGACATTCAGAATGCACATTTAATATGCTTTACTGCAAGTGTTTTTCATAATGGATTGCCGGTGGAAAAGAGAGCGATTCTGATGTTCTTTTATGAACTTACGTACTCTGTGGACTCACTGGTCAGGGACCAGTCAACTAATCTGAGAGGAGAGGAGAATCCAAAACAAGGGCAGGGAGGAGATGGCGGGAGAGAGAACTCGGGCATGGTGATTGAGCGTGGGCAGTTTCACCCTTGGATCTATTTTCTCAGTTTTTTTAGGCTCACTTTTAGCAGTTGTGTGCACGACTTTTGCTGTTGGTGGCTTTATTTTTTCAGCGAAAAGAAGGAAGGAGTAACCCCGGACTCAACTGCTAGTGAAACCGACAAGTGGTGAGCAACCTTGCATGGGACTTGAGACTCTGCGTGTTTGTTACCACAAACTCTCTCTCTACCATTAAACCATTGAACCTTCACTCATGGGGAACTGCATACAGGATAGCTGAATCCCTTTATTGATTTTCAAGCAGCGAGCACATTGTATATATTGTATCTGTGTGTTTACGTGTATGTGTGTATACACATCTTTGTACGAATATTTTGGGTGTCTGGGGAAAGGATTGCATTTGTAAATAGATCATTAAAGGCCACAACTGCTGTGGTAAAGAGTTGTAATCATCCAAACTGAAAACGGGATGGTCCTTCGCCTTCCTACAGGAACAACGATACGCTCTTGTTAACTCAGTGCCAGGGGATTTGCTCTCACTGGCATGGCAGCATTGGGATGTGTCTAACTTTTGTCCCAATGGAACAACCACATACCGGAGTCTCGTTCCTCGCTGCAGCCTTTAGTGGTTGGTCTTTCTCTAACGTTGGGGAGCAAAGAGGCAGACGCACATACTGAGATAAGCGGCTTTTATTATGGGCAAATCCAGGGTCTTGGTCAAATCGGTCCAGGTTCAAATAGCCAATACGAAGAGCAGGAGGGACAGACATGACAAAAATGAACACAGGAAAACTACAACGGGGGCTGGAGGAACGGACACCAAACAAAACCAACAGCACATACATCAAACATCCAAATAAAGACCATCAAAGACAAGGGGCAAACACAGGGCTTAAATACAACAGGGATGATGAGGGACAGGCGGAAAACAGGTGGCCACAATCAGGGGCGGAGTCGCAAAACAAGGGGCTGGACTAGGAAACCAAAAGAAAGAAAACACGTGGACTAGACCAAAACAAAGTACAAACACATGGACAGGACCAGGAGGGGCAAATCATGACAATAACTTCCAGAAACACTGCTGATTTCTCTGGGCTAAAGCTCATCTGAGATGGACTGACACAAAGCGGAAACGTGCTGAAGTCTGAATGGGTTTATCTTGTTTTTTGGAAATATTAGATCCTGTGTTCTCTCAGCCAAACAGCAAAAGGACTCTCCCTACTGTCACCAACACAAAGTTCTAAAGTAAGCATCTGTCAGAGTTTGGTTGTGTTAGTGGGTAACTTGCACATTTGTGATGGCACTCTTAATACTGTGGGGTTTATATGCAATTTGGACCAACATATAATGCCAGCTAGCTGACCAGCCAAGGCACCGTCTCCACATATTACAACAGTGCAGCTTGTTAGTAAGAGAGTGCAGGTGCTAGACTGGCCTACAGTCCAGGGCTGTCTCCTATTGAAAATGCATAGTGCATCATGAAGCACAACATACAACATTAGAGACCACAGACTTTTTAGCAGTTGAAATGTTAGATCAAGCAAGGATACCACTTTTACAAGTACAAGATTTGGTGTCCTTTACTGAACAATGGTAAAAGGGAAGACTATTATAACACAGTTGTAAACATTCCATTGTCACATATTTTTCAGCACGTTTTAGGTATCAAGTATACTGAGCATATACACTCAGAAATTGATAAAGTTAAATAGTAGAAACATGAAATATCTTGTCTATGCAATTGAATACAGATGAAAAATAGATTTCCAAATCATGACTGCCTGTTTTAATTTACATTTTTATTACTGACCTAACTTTTTGGTTTTGTAATAAAATAATCATGCCTGTTATATATTAACTATGCAAGTATTGTATTGCTGCTCTTATTTCTTTGTTAAAATAAAGTGTTAAAATCTTGAATTTAACTTAAAATTGTGCTTAGATACAGTCGAGCAAGCTCTCCCATTGATTAGGCCTTCAGCAATTGGACTGAAGGCTTCACAAATTTGATTTGTCACCGACATAATTATGAATTGACAGAGGAATCAAGCAATCACATCTGGGGCCAATTTTTGCAAGAAGATTGCACATTTTGCACTGCAGTCCTTCTAGAGTTTTATGGTCCAAACAGAAGGCCTAGCTCTAATAGTCTAATAGTTCCCCATTGTTATAAATAAAATATGGCAGCAGTCTTCTTGAATCTTGATTTTATCCATACATTTGTTCATTTTTATAGATCTAACATCTGACATGTCTGGCAAACCAAAGCCACAAGTTGCACATGTTGTCATCACAAGCAGGAGGGAATATAATATATACAAAAATGACAAATCAAACAGAGATATCAGCACTGCAGAATTAAGAGGAGAAGGGGTCCCCCTGTAGAGAAAGTATGTGTGCTTGAATGCATGGTACATGCATGTGCATGCGTGTGTGTGTGTGTGTGTGTGTGTGTGTGTGTGTGTGTGTGTGTGTGTGTGTGTATGTGTGTGTGTGTGTGCACGTGTCTAACAGCTGGTAAGTGCGTCTCTCTGTGGGAGTTTGGTGGCATGGAAGCTGCAATCATAAAGTCTGTGGAGCATGATTCCCTCAGGGTTACACACACACACACAAACACACACACACACACAAAATCATCGGTTTTTACAACATGTTTTAATACAATGTTGGCACTGAAATTACACGTTGTCCTCCTATTTGGTTTTTGACATAATTGGAAAAAACCTGTTACCCTTTACAATATGTATAAATTTCATAATGAATGGAGCAACAGAATTGGGCAAAAATGATGTGGAAAAAATTCTGGTTCCATTGACAAATTAAGATTAAAGTTTTTTTCTTCTCTCTTCTTATATATATATATATATATATATATATATATATATATATATATATATATATATATATATATATATATATATATATATATACACACACATTTGCAAAGCATACTGGGAAAGTAGCCTGCACTTGGCATCTTTGAACATTGTAATAGGGTTGGTGGAGCTTCCCAGCATTCCTTGTTCTGTTAGTTTTTGTTGATTTCCTTTTATATTTTCATCTACAGTTCATTTTTGATTTTTTGATTTAACATGTTATTCTTTCCTCACAGGTACGTTTGAATGTATTTTACATGTTTTGTTACATCAACCGTGATGGCATTTGGTGTTTCATGATCAGTTTTACACTGTTATATCATGTTTATTCTCACAAATACAGGTGAATGTTTAAGCAATATTCTTCAGACAGGCATTAGGGCACATAAAAGCTGTGCATTAGAAATACAGGCGTGCAAGAAAAATGTACAAACACAGTTATCAGCTGTATTTAGAAATACAGTAAGGTATTGTAATTGTATAATACAGCATGAGTACTGTATATAATATGTCCCATATGTGTGTATGTATGTATGTATGTATATGAAGTGCTTTAACCTTCCAACCAACCACAACCATACAATTCATCTAGATTCAAATCAGATCCTCCAAGATTCAATCCACTTCCAACACATCACAATCCTGCCCATTCGTAATTGTAAAGCTGCTTTTTACACTGTGTGAAAATTTTATGATGAATAGAGCAGTGGAAATATTCCAGAATTACTTGGACTAAAACAAACTGGCATGAGTCAAATGCCCAGAGCTACTCCTCATTAAAGTGTAGAGCAGAAGATCAGTAGTCTGAGAGCGAAGATGATGCCAAAAGAAAGCACTGGAGTGGGCTCAGTCTGCAAGTGTGCGTTTCTGTGACAGAACAAGAGAGTAGAAAGGGAAAGGTGTATAAAGGATTCGGATAGTGCGATAAAAAGAGGTTATAAGGCCAGGAAAAAGGAGAAAGATCGAGAGAGAGAGAGAGAGAGAGAGAGAGAGAGAGAGAGAGAGAGAGAGAGAGAGAGAGATAGAAAGAGAGAGAGTCAGAGAAAGAGAGAGAGAGCGAGAGAGAGAGAGAGAGAGAGAATGACTGACATTTGAAGGAGTGAAAGAGAAAAGAAAAAAAGAGGCCTGTTTTAGGAGAGGATGAGGATGAAGAAGCATTAGTATGAGGTCTCTTACTCTCTCTCTCTCTTTCTCTATCACTCACTTTCCCTCTCTCAAGGGCAAAAGGGGAGGCAATAATGATGGCTATTATTTTTTCTCTCTCTCTGTTTCTGATTAAATATTCATCTGTTCCAGAGGCAGCAGAATTTATCTGCACTGCTCCAGCATTCACCAGCAAACCCACAGCTTTACAATAAGATCCCAACCCGACCCAAAAGAGATCCACCAAGATCCAAACCAGATCTAAGCTAGATTCATAGAAAATCCAGCTAGATCCAATAGATCCATCTACTAGACCTAAACCAGATGCACTCGACCCAGACTGGATCTACTCAGATCCACCATCCCAGAAACATGACCAGGTTCAAAAACCCAATCCAGCAGGATCCACCTACATCCAGTTATATCTAAACAAACTAGATCCATCCAAACTATACCCAAATCAGACCAGATCCACTCAGGTCTATACACATCCAAACATGTTATACCATCTTCCCACACCTGAACCAGATCCAAATCACATCCAAAACAGGTCCAAATCATACTGATTCATATTCAAAACAGATAAAAACTCATATCAGATGCAAACAAATCCAGATCTAAATCACATTCACATTAGATCCACTGAGATTGCCTAAATCTGATGCCGTGACATGTGTGTATGTGTGTATATGAGTAGGCCTGTGTGGGCTGATGAGTCTCAGACAGCAGCCTTAGCATGTAGCCTGTCCTTCCCTGTAGTGTGGGGGTGGTGAAGCATATGTCCGTGTGTGTGTGTGTGTGTGTGTGTGTGGGTGGGTGGTGAGACAGTAATTTTCCTACAAAGTGCTTTAATCCATCACATGGCCAACACACTGCCTTTGCAGCCATATATCATCTACACATACGCACACACATATACGTATCACCATCATCATCCAGCCTCACACACACCTCACACACACATGCAGCATCACTGAGAATCTCACAAATCTACAGAAATTCATTTAAAGTAATTCATTGCAATTAACCAGTTCTGTGCTGTTAATCGTGATTAATTGCATTTGTCTTATTTGCTCAAATTCAGCTCTAAAGAACTGTTTTTATTTTAAAAAAGCCAGGCATTTTGTCATAGCCATGAGACTGGGTGAACATAAAAAAGGAGTAATGCCTTATTTCAAGAGGAATAATAGTTTGTTGGTTTGCTGTTTGTTGATTTATTTACGGCTCTCCCTGAAGCTCTGTCCAGCACTGTCTGATCAACTGCTGTGATGGTAAATGATAGTTCAAGTGTTTTTGCCAATCTGCTACCTGAAGGTCTTTGCGTACTTGGATCAGGTGTGTCAGAATAGTGTTGGAATAAAACTCTGCTAGGTTGTAGATCTCCAGGAATTAAGCACCCCTTGTTTAATAGCTACAAAAGCTACCTCACAGAAACATTATATATGGAATGCTTATGATGTTTTATGTCTTTTATGATGGTTTTGAGATCAGGATTTGGTCTCAAAAGGCACTATAAGGCAGTGTCCCAAAAAACACTTTTTTTAGATTTACCACTATTTTACCATCATCAACATCACATATATAACTAAAAAAAAGACACATGCAGGTAGCCTTTGAAGGCGGCTTTATATTGTGAATGAAATGGCTCTGTTTGTGTTGTAGATTTTACAATGGAAGCACATCAGGAGCAAAATGAAAATTAAATATGTAAAATGGCAATGAATTCCTTTGTTTGAATCCTATATATATATATATATATATATATACACACACACACTGGTCTGACAGTTCATTTAGAGATTTAGACACAAGTAGCAATATTTAAGTATGCTCATGATTAATGGGATTTCACCAATAATGGCGTCAAAGTGATAATAAAAATATAATTTATCCTGTTTATTTGCATCCTCTAATAACACAATTGAAGTTGCATTATCGGGGAAGACCAAGATACACAGACAGTAACCTCTTTGCAAGGACTGCGCTCATTCTGGGGCGAAATGATTTTAAAAATGCTCTCAACTCAATATCCTTTTCATTTTCATAGACTCCTACCAGTCAATCATCCATCAGGGCAGGGCCTACAGCATGTGCAGCAGAAAATGGCTGGAGATTCAAATTCAAACTTAGGAATTACATACTATTTAACATATTACATTTTAATTACAATTTAATTTGGCCACTGATATGCTTCCGTATTACAACTCATGGTTCCTATTACTACCACAAATTAGAAAAATCGGTGAAATTCCCCTTTAACTTTGACAACATTAAATCATACGCATCATCATTCATCACACTCCCACACAGACACACACAGAGCATTTCTGTCTTCATTCTTTATGAGAGCAGTTTGTTTCTTATAAGCTGAGCTATTAAATGCTCTTTAAAAGTCTGTTGGGTTTGTGTGTGTGTGTGTGTGTGTGTGTGTGTGTGTGTGTGTGTGTGTGTGTGTGCGCAATAACAGCATCTCACCCCTCCCCTGCCCACACACACACACACACACGCACACGCACACACACCCATTACCATCCAGTACCCTCACATCCCACAGCACACCCTCCTCCCACACTCCATACACTTCAGAATTTTGGATGAAGGTCTTTGGCATAACATATTCACCTTTGATCACACAGCAGGTCAAAGGCAGCTTATAGCTAACCCCCCCAAATGCCCCCAACTCATCCCACCTAATCAAAACAGTGATACATACACAGCTACACAATTAACTCCTTAAAATCCCAGACTGCTTAAATACTGAGTCATATTATTCAGTAACTACAGCGACTTAAATACAAACTGCAGCAGGCCCTGGACATGTAAGGGTTAACATAGGACAGAACCAGTACTGTGAAAAAGCATCAACCCTAAGGCAAAAATTCAGCTGCACCAACGGTGGAATGTTAGACTTGATTATAATGAACATTCAATAATCCAATAATTTTTGGCCAAAATAAAAGGCTATTTCTACACCCACTGCTGGTTAATCTGTGACATGTAATGCTGAGTAATCTAGACTGCATAGATATACTTTGAAATAGGGCCTACGTATAATCTGTGTTTGAAAAAGCCCTATTCATGTCGAGAGCGTCAGAGAGATAGGGCATGAGCAGCAGACAAGAACCCTCAGGGCTCTCCAGGAATTCAGAGAAGATCTAATGATTCCCAGAAACTAAAAAAAAATGTCTACATTTTTATGTACATTTCTACTCAATATAATAATGCTTGTATTTAAACTCAGTAAATATTATAGTAATACTCTTATTTCAGTTTAGTTTAGTTTTGTTTAGAAACAAAGGGGTTAAATTCTTGGAATGCCAAAGAGAAACTGAATCTGAACTGGAGGCTGAACCTGAACAGAATGCTCAAATTTTAGTAATATATCACTCTAGGCCTTCTGGAAGTCCTATATACGTTACTGACTGTAAACAGGAGTGCTGCATACACTTCACAAGCTTCTAATATACGTGTTTAATCTCGAATGGTCAAAAAATATTCATGTGAATTTTGCTATCTTAGCGATAACATACTACTAGAATGCTATAGGGGTGCTATTAAATATTAACTTTCATCTAGAGGTGAAACATTTTGTGTATTTTAACCCAAAGGCCTTGCTTTAACAATCCAGGTTTACCACTGGTGAAGTGTAGACGTATAAGTAAAGAGAGATAGAGGGACATGTTTAAAGAAATGGATGATAGAATAATAGAATAATAAGAGGATGAAAGCAGGATAGAAGGAGAGTGAGAGAGAGAGAGAGAAAGGTTAGTGTGAGGAGTATGACTCTGGATAAACCGATACACACCAACCAGAGCTGGAGTATGGTAATGAAATGCTAATTATATGCTAATGAGATGCTAATCTGGCAACAGTGTTCTTCATCAGATAGAGAGTGGGTTCCAAAGAGACCCTTTACACACACACACACACACACACACACACACACACGCACACACATAGACACACACACACACGCGCCATTCATATCCATGACTTTCTTTTTCCAAACGATCAGCTTTAATGCTGACTGAACGTTGTATCACATCATATTGACTTGAAAGTTAGTCAGCTGCTCAGCAAAATGCAACAGAATGAAGCTCAAAAAAAGCACAAGAGCAGACTTTGACAAAAAAGTTCCGAAAAAAATGAGATTTTAAAGTTTACTACCAGTTTGCTCCTAAAGGTAAAGTCCAACATTAGCATTATATTTGCTGTTGTCTTCCTCTGCAACTGATGTGGATCGAGAGCGTTTTTTTTTTTTTTCTTAATGGGACTTGTTTAACCATATTCTTAACGTTACTAACATTATTAAAGCCAAGAAAAGTGCTTTTGCATATTGTTTTATAACATGATCAGCCTTTAGACTCTAGTTTGAAGTAGATCTGATTTTAACTCATAGGGCCCATGAATGAGTTAAATAGCCTCTGCCTGTAGGCCCTAAAACATAAGTTAAAAGTATTTGTGTGCTCCATATCAGACACAGACTGAACTACTTTAGACTTCTAAACTCTGTCGGCGTGGCCTGTGGTGGCGGGGCCTGATGTGATATCTTCTCTTGGGCCCATGGAAGATCTTTTCAAGGCCTTTTAATTTTGTTCTGCCGAGAGTCAATCTGTGCTGTATTTCTTGAGTGCTTGTTGTTGATAATTAATCCAAGTTGGCAAAACTGTCCGTCATTTCTACATCTTCTTCATCAGTGGTAATGTTAGCAGTAGTTATTACTATTACTAACAGGATATCTGTCATCATAACCAAAATCTTCTTCATATTCAGATGAAGTCCCATCTTTTCACTCTGTTCATTAACCTTCTTCATAGGAGAGAAGTTGAATAAATGTAGGTTGATAAATCTCTGCTTGCTTGAACCTTGTATTTGTACAGTACTAGGCGAATGTTTTAGGCATCTAAGCAAATTTTTTTTAAATTGACCTCAGCAGTGAGTTTATCACAATATACATTAGAATAAAGTCACATTCATAATTCAAATAAACATAAAAACAATAAAAAGTAACAAGAATTTCTTGGGTTCATATTTTTCCTTTACACCTTCACAGCCGCCACAGAGACTTAATATCATCAATTACATCATAATTTAGCAGAATTTACTGAAGCACTGATTGGTCAAACCAGGAGTTGCTTTTTAACTACATATAATACTGGGCTTCCTCGAGGAAAGGTTTGAAAATGGGTAAACAAACACAAAATCACTATTTATTATCTATATATACCAGCCACTTTATTAGGTACACCTGTTGAGTTGCTTGTTAACATAAATAGCTGATCAGCCATTCACATGGTCGCAACTCAATGCATTTAGGCATGTAGAGGTGGTGAAGACAACTTGCTGAAGTGCAGACAAGCATCAAAATGGGGAGGAAAGGTGATTTAAGTGACTTTGAGCGTGGCATGGTTGTTGGTGCCAGACGGGCTGGTCTGAGTATTTCAGAAACTGCTGATCTACTGGGATTTTCACGCACAGCCATCTCTAGGGTTTAAAGAGAATGGTCAGAAAAAGAGAAAATATCCAGTGACTAGCAGTTGTGTGGACAAAAATGCCTTGTTGATGTGAGAGGTCAGAGGAGAATGGGCAGACTGGTTCGAGATGATGGAAAGACAACAGTAACTCAAATAAATATCCAAAATCTCTGAGGAATGTTTCCAACACCTTGTTGAAAGTATGCCACGAAGAATTAAGGCAGTTCTGAAGGCAAAAGGGGGTCCGATCTTTTACTAGCCAATCTGTACCTAATAATGTGGCAGGTGAGTGAGTGTGTGTGTGTGTGTGTGTGTGTGTGCGTGATATATATATATATATATATATATCATAATTAATAAATATTCTATAAATTTTGTTTATTGAAATATTAACACTTTTCTCAGCAAATAAACACAAACTACACAAATAAATGAAATGACTTTGAAAATGTGTCTTGGGTGCCTAAGACTTTCACACAGTACTGTATGTATAGTTCTATACAAAGTTCTAACAGCATTTCATAAACATGTATATTTCTTGCTAGAACATAATGAATTCAATTTACAGAGACTTTTAAATGCCATTTATGTAATTATAATCAGTAACAGGGTTGCAAATGCTATACATTTCAGAAAAACAAAAATGGCTTATATTGTATCTAATTTTACAACATGAGGCAGAAAAATAACATTTTGTAAAGGCTAAACATTTAAGTAAAAAATGGCAAAGAAAAAAAAGTGCATTTTTTAAGAGTTTTGAGGCCTAAAATGAACTGTATTCACTGAAAGTGCCATTTAACTCCTCAGTTCCATCCTTAGTATTTCAGTCTCCAGTTATCAGCAGTACATCTTGTTTACAGGTCTAGTCATTTCAGCCTTAGTTTGACCATAAAGCTTTTCAATATCTTCATCGCTTGCATTCATTGTTGTGGCATAAACCTGAATTACTGTAATGTTGAATGATCAAAATCAGAATGACATCAGTCATTCATTTACAGCACTGCATCCAATCGCAGTCACTTTCACATACTTGTTGACAATAAAAGCCACTCCATTTCTTCTGTGTTGTTCATGACCAGCGTAGCAGCATTCCCCTGTTTGATCCTGGGTAGACGACCCATTTCCATCTTCACTATTTCCAGCTTGCCATGATTCATACTTCGTACATTCCATTCATACTGAGGATATCGACAATCATTCTGTTGTGTCTATCCACATGGTTTACTTGGAACCAATGACATCGTCCTATATTGCTGCTGCCCGATATAGGTAGTAGGTTTAGTTTGGCAACCGGCCAGACACTGACTGTCTGACTGACTGTCGAGCTCTCCTGCTACCCGCTTCAGACCAACTGCCTTCGCCCCAGCTACCACCACCTGCCTTGGACTAGCTGCCCACCCTACATTGAAGTTTTCATGGACTCCTATTACTACTACTACTACTACTGCTATTAATATGAGTAGTATAATAACTCTGTAGGTAGTTTGACCAGAGGAGGAGGGGTCCCCGCTTGTGAGCTTTGGTTCTTCGCAAGGTTTCTTCCTCAGCTCTGAGGGAGTTTCTCTTTGCCACTGTCACCCCTGGCTTGCTCACCTGGGGGTTTTTACATTCTTGTTAAAACTTTGTCTTTTCTGGAATTCTGTGAAGCTGCTTTGTGACAACTTCATTTGTAAAATGCGCTACCAATAAATTTGACTTGACTTGAAGACCTTTTCACTATGGGAATGAGTTTAGAAGATCATATCTAAGTTCAAAAATTCTAAACTCTTGTGTTAAAGTGACACAAGGATAAAGAGAGAGTTGTTCTGTGGTGCTTTGAGCTGTACCCTGTTGGGCTAAGCTGATGCTGTACTTAGTGTACTTAGCTGGCTATAGATGCCATCCACCAAAGTACAAGCTTGGTTTTAGGTACTGATGCTCAAATAACACTCATAACATTTTTTTCAATAGGGAACAAGGTGGCACTGAGAAGACAAGAATGAAAGCGCTACTTTCAGGTGGGCAGTGAGAAATGCTGCAGGGAACTTACCTAGATGGCATTAACTTGTAGTATATTGACTGTTATGACCTTGGTTATCTTTATTTAGTCAGTGTAGCATACAAATAATAGAAATAAAGAAATAAAATTATTTTACACAAAGGCAATGCTGTGTGTGTGTGTGTGTTGTGGTAGGGGTGGTTGTTATTTCATTGTATTCTCTATGAAACATCATAGCTGCCATTATGTCTGTCTCCACGAAACCACATAGATTAGATTTCATATGAAAAATGTACAAACCGCAAGAGCACGTTCCAGCAATACTCATTACAACACCGAGAGACAAGCGCACACCTATAACACACACACACACACACACACACACACACACACACACACACACACACACACACACACACACACACACACACACACACACACACACAACATGCGCAATTCCTGGCAAATTACTTCACCTTCACTCACAACGATTAGAGCTCTACTTTATAGTAGTGGAGACAGTGAAAAACTGTGTTTTGAATTTACTTGATTGACATGTTTCTCATTTCCACAAGAATAAGATATACTACATCATCACGTTTATTATCAAACATAAATAAACCAAAAGGCAGTGATTGTGTAGATATAATACATAGACACAATTAAAGGGATTATTACACAGCACAGGGATTATTACACCTCGATTTACTAAAACAAGTCAGAGTTAATTACAAAGTTTTATTACACACTCTCAAGTTTCAGATGCAGAAAAATCTGAAAGAAAGCATCTACACGACACCACATGAGAAGAGCGCTCATCAAAACAGAAACATCATCCTATAATTATTGCCAGTAAGAAAGCAAAAAGAGAAATGATGTTGTCACGGATAATACAATAGCGGGGGATGTCACTCCAAAACTACAGTTAACCAGCTACTGTCCACCAAAGCAGGAGCGGACAATGTTTTGGGCTGATTACTGTGGGCTAATAGTACAATACTCATCAAAGTTTTCTAGAAGCAAAATGAGGATTTTACCAGCTTGTATGCATTTCTCCCCAGAATGGCCAGAACTCAAACAGCTACATAGTGATAACTCTACTGCATGATGTTTCCATGTTGCAACAACATATTTTTAATTAATTTATTTTGTTTGTTTTATTTTTGCCTGACGACAATATAAAGATATTTTTCTGTTTCCCTTTGGGAAACTGAAAGCTTTCTGAGGAACATGGTACATGGTGTTGCATTCTGTACTACACGTCACATGGTAAGGCCGAGCCTCTAAAGCCCTTTGTGTAAAATTCATTCAATTTTATGGAAAAGTTTAGATTTTATGGGTTTTATACAAAATGTAAAACAAGTATAGTTGTTGCAATATGGCAACAGTATGTATGCTTGTAACATAGACGGAGCAATATTAATATTACAACTGCTACGGTAGTTTTTTTAGGTTCAGTTCATACCTGCAAGCCAAGAGCTGCTTTGTCCAATTGGAAAACAATGTTTTTGAGAGTGTGCAAGTGAACTGTGGTGTCTTGGTCTGCTCTATTTTGATTTATACATGCTTCCTCTTGGCCAAATCCTACAAGACTATGAGACATCTCTTCACAGCTATGCTTGATTTACTTGACCTCCTCGCTGAACTACAGTCCCCTTGACTCTCTTTGTAAGTGACTTGATCACATCACTAACTAGATGGCACAAAATGTTCTGCAGTTGAATAAAGGCAATAACACAGATTATTTTATTCAGGAATAGCAATGAGTGGCACAGACTAGATGCGTATTTGGACTCCACTGCCCTAAAATCTAAAGAACTAGCACATAACCTCTGTGTACTAATGGACGCTGATCTCAGTTTTAGCAGGTACTTCAAAGCAGTTACTAAAGAACATCAAGAAGATAAGAGATTTTCTGACTAAACCAGTCCTAGAGAAACTCATAATACTCATAAAACTCATAATACTCACAATAATCAGAAACTTATAATGTTTGTACTGTTTCCCGTTTCTATTACTGAGTGCCTTACTTCTATTACACTGCTGCTGATGTAATACTGTTAATAATAAAGGATTATCTTATCTTATCTTATCATCCACAGTCTCATTTCCAGCAGTATTGATTACTGTAATAGTCTCCTAACTGGACTTACAAAAAAGGTCGAATTCCACAGTGTGCAAACACAGTTGGCTAATGGTTTTAAAAAATTCTAAATTCTAGTCAGGTACCTCCTGCTGAAGGTAAAGACTAGATGTGGAGAAGCAGTGTTTGGTTACCTTGCTGCTCTTAAATGGAACCAGTTGACAGACAGCATTAGAAGAGCTTCCACACTAGACACGTTTAAATCCAGGCTGAAAATGTTCTTGAGAGTTGGGAAAAAGCATAACGCCTGGTTTGGCTAATCAAATCAGTCTTTGTAAGCTGACATCAGTGATGCTCTTCCAAGTTTTATGAAAGTTCTCTTCAGCAATGGCAAAACAGGCCATGAGCAACACACTGCATCCTTAACATTAGTGCTTTAGTACTTATCACTTATCACTGCTTGTATAATTCACTGAAATACTAAGTGTTACATATACACATGTGCTACAAAGAAGAGAAGAAGAGTTACTGCTGCTATATATATATATATATATATATATATATATATATAGAGAGAGAGAGAGAGAGAGAGAGAGAGAGAGAAAGATTTTCTGGATGTTAGTTTGTTTGTTTAACCATTTTCAAACCTCTCCTGGAGGAAGCCCAGTATTATATGTAGTTAAAAAGCAACTCCTGGTTTGACCAATCAGTGCTTCAGTAAATTCTGCTCATGATGTCACTGATGATATTAGCAAGTGTCTGTGGTGGCTGTGAAGGTGTCAAGGAAAAATATGGACCCAAGAAATTCTTATTACTTTTTATTGTTTTTATGTTTGTTTGAATTATGAATATGACTTTATTCTAATGTATATTGTGTTAAACTCACTGCTGAGGTAAAGTGTTTAAGAATTTGCTTAGATGCCTAAAACATTCGCAGAGTACTGTATACTTGCGGTAATGGTCTGAGGTGCAGCTTCGCTTTACTTTCTTCTTTACCTTGTAAGGTGCACTAGAACGTTCAAGGTGGTGTGTTAGAGCCAGTTAAACCACAGCTGTGATGATCTACTGCAAATAACAGCCTTGATTTTATTCACACTAGCTAACAAGTTCTCTGAGGGTTAGCTCTTACAATATACAGGACCAAACACAGTACAAATATGTTCTGATCATATAAATCATCTTTATTTGCAAACAAATGTGATCATTCCTGTCGCTCAGCAATATAAAGAGGAATATGAGACATTTCGACTCCCATTAGAACAGTGCTCAGTTCCAGTGGCGTTAACTCTGCAGCAGCAGATAAAGCAAAGCTCAGAGGCAGACGAACACGATTTAGGAGCAGTTTAAGAGCAGAATCAAGGTAAGCGGTGCCTGACATATCTGCCCGGGTTGAAAAAAATCACCAGTAACACAATTAAATTGTACTTAACGCAACAAAGGGGGGGTTTAATGTCAGTGACATTTGGAAGCAGCCCAAGGAGACAGGTAAAACAGAGCAGTCAGCCCTTTTAGCTCGAAAATTCAGGAAAATTCAGGAGCTTCTTTTGCTCAAAACTGCAGGACACTGGAGGATGGAAATTAATAAATGACAGTTCAGACTGGACAAATAAACTTTTTTTTCCAACATGGTTTTTACATTTAATATTCAAACATGGGTGAATGAAATAATGTCACATTTTCTTCATCTGAAAAGTTTTTTTAGGCTGTAACAGTAGTTTCAATGTAATCCTGCAAGTAACTGATTTTTGCTTTCATCATGTAAATGAAATCTGATTATTGTATTTTCTTTCTGTAACTCCTTTTTTAGGAATACTCTGCCACCACTTTTTTTCTCCCGATACTCATGGGACTCCTTGTGGGACTCAGGGGCACAAAGTGACTGCGTATAGCAGTTACAGCAAAAGCCCTGAGCATCCTCTAGAGGCAAAAAATCTTTGTAAACACTATGTCACAGAGGACAAATAAACAAACAGCAGTTGCAGAAGTGCAAGAATCAAGAGTAGAATAGTTGGCAGCAGTTGTAGCACACTGGCAAAGAAAAATAAGGATAAGACACAGAAAAAGCCAAGGAAAAATATAATATCATCATACACTATATTGCCAAAAGTATTCGCTCACCCATACAAAACACTGAATTCAGGTGTTTCAATCACTTGTGTGGCCACATGTATATAAACCCAAGCCCCTAGGCCTGCAGACTGCTTCTACAAACACTTGTGAAATAATGGGTCGCTCTCAGGAGCTCAGTGAATTCCAGCATTGTACCGTGGTACAATGGCACCTGTGCAACAAGTCCAGTTGTGAAATTTCCTCACTACTAAATATTCCACAGTCAACTGTCAGTGGGATTATAACAAAGTGGAAGTGATTGGGAACGACAGCAACTCAGCCACGAAGTGGTCGGCCACGTAAAATGACAGAGCGGGGTCAGTGGATGCTGAGGCGCATAGTACACAGAGGTCACCAACTTTCTGCAGAGTCAATCACTACAGACCTCCAAACTCCATGTGGCCTTCAGATCAGCTCAAGAACAGCGTAGAGAGCTTAATGGAATGGGTATCCATAGCTGAGCAGCTGCATCCAAGCCTTACATCACCAAGCGCAATGCAAAGCATGGAATGCAGTGGTGTAAAGTGCTGTCACTGGACTCTAGAGCAGTGGAGATGTGTTCTGTGGAGTGACCAATCACGCTTCTCCATCTGGAAATCCGATGGACAAGTCTGGGTTTGGCGATTGCCAGAAGAACTTGTCTGACTGTATTGTGCCAATTGTAAAGTTTGGTGGAGGGGGGATTATGGTGTGGGGTTGTTTTTCAGGAGTTGGGCTTGGCCCCTTAGTTCCAGTGAAAGGAACTTTTAATGCTTCAGCACCAAGAGATTTTGGACAATTTCATGCTCCCAAATTTGTAGGAACAGTTTGGGGACGGCCCCTTCCTGTTCCAACATGACTGCGCACCAGTGCAACAAGCAAGCTCCATAAAGACATGGATGAGCAACTTTGGTGTGGAAGAACTTGACTGGCCTGCACAGAGTCCTGACCTCAACCCAATAGAATACCTGTGGGATGAATTAGAGCAGAGACTGCAAGCCAGGCCTTCTCGTCCAACATCAGTGTCTGACCTCATGAATGCGCTTCTGGAAGAACAGTCAAAAAATACCCATAAACACCCCTAACCCTTGTGGAAAGCCTTCCCAGAAAAGCTGTTGTAGCTGCAAAGGGTGGGCCAACATCATATTAAATCCTATGGATTAAGAATGGGATGTCACTCAAGTTCATATGCATGTGAAGCCAGACGACCGAATACTTTGGCAATATAGTGTACCTATACAGTACTGTGCAAAAGTTTTAGGCATCTAAGCAAATTTTTAAACAATTTACCTCAGCAGTGAGTTCACAATATACATTAGAATAAAGTAATATTCACAAATCAAATAAACATAAAAACAGTAAAAAGTAACAAGAATGTCCTGGGTTCATGTGAAAATAGTTAAACAAACACACTAATGTCCAGAAAATCATTATATATATATATATATATATATATATATATATATATATATATATATATATATATATATATATATATATATATAGTCCTACATACAGACATTAGACAAGATAAGTTTGTACTACAACCCCAATTCCAATGAAGTTGGGACATGGTGTAAAACATAAATAAAAACAGAATACGATGATTTGCAAATCCTTTTCAACCTGTATTCAATTGAATACACTACAAAGACAAAATATTTAATGTTCAAACAGATAAACTTTATTGTTTTTTTACAAACATTCACTCATTTTGAATTTGATGCCTGCAACACATTCCAAAGAAGTTGGGACAGAGGCATGTTTACCACTGTGTTACATCACCTTTCCTTTTAACTACACTCAGTAAGCATTTAGGAACTGAGGACACTAATTGTTGAAGCTTTGTAGGTGGAATTCTTTCCCATTTTTTCTTGATGTACAACTTCAGTTGCTCAACAGTCCGGGGTCTCCATTGTCGTATTTTGCACTTCATAATGCGCCACACATTTTCAATGAGAGACAGGTCTGGACTGTAGGCAGGCCAGTCTAGTACCCGTACTCCTTTACTACGAGGCCACGATGTTGTAACACGTGCAGAATGTGGCTTGGCATTGTCTTGCTGAAATAAGCAGGGACGTCCCTGAAAAAGACGTTTCTTGAATGGCAGCACATGTTGCTCCAAAACCTGTATGTACCTTTCAGCATTAATGGTGCCTTCAGAAATGTGTTAGCCATGTCAAGTTACCCATGCCATGGGCACTAATACACACCCCCATACCATCAGAGATGCTGGCTTTTGAACTTTGTGCTGATAACAAGCCGGACAGTCCTTTTCCTCTTTGGCCAGGAGGACACGATGTCCATGATTTCCAAAAACAATTTAAAATGTGGACTCATCAGTCCACAGGACACTTTTCCACTTTGCGTCAGTCCATCTCAGATGAGCTCGGGCCTAGAAAAGCCGGTGGCGTTTCTGGGTGTTTAACTTACATTTGTAGATGGAGCGACGAACTGTGTTCACTGACAATGGTTTTCTGAAGTGTTCCTGAGCCCATGTGGTAATATCTGTTACAGAATGATGTCGGTTTTTAATGCAGTGCCGTCTGAGGGATCAAAGGTCACGGGCATTCAATGTTGGTTTTCTGCCTTGCTGCTTACTTGCAGAGATTTCTCCAGATTCTCGGAATCTTTTGATGATATTATGGACTGTAGATGATGAAATCCCTAAATTCCTTGCAACTGCACATTGAGAAACGTTCTTAAACTGTTGGACTATTTGCTCACGCAGTTCTTCACAAAGTGGTGAACCTCGCCCCATCCTTGCTTGTGAACGACGGAGCCTTTCAGGGATGCTCCCTTTATACCCAATCATGACACTCACCTGTTTCCAATTAATCTGTTCAACTGTGGAATGTTCCAAACAGGTGTTTTTTGAGTATTCCTCAACTTTCCCAGTCTTTTGTTGCCCCTGTCCCAACTTCTTTGGAACGTGTGGCAGACATCAAATTCAAAATGAGTGAATATTTGCAAAAAACAATAAAGTTTATCTGTTTGAACATTAAATATCTTGTCTTTGTAGTGTATTCAATTGAATATAGGTTGAAAAGGATTTGGAAATTGTCGTATTCTGTTTTTATTTATGTTTTACACAACGTCCCAACTTCACTGGAATTGGGGTTGCATATGTTAAATTAGAACTTGTCAAGATTTCTGCTTGATTCCGGCATTCAGAGTGGTCTGATGTGAAATGGTTAATTGCCAAGAAATTTAACAACTCAGAGGTCTTTACAGTGTTGAGGGGTCTCAATATCTACAACACAAATATAGCCATTTTATTTACTGTTAATAATGGTAAAACCCTGGTGGGCATTTTCAGTGGGAGAGAGCTGCGCTGTTTTGCACACATGATACTCAAAGTCAACTTGCAGTGGTCAAGCAGCCTACAGCCCTGCAAGCAGCCCTTCTGTGCTGACAGATCAAAAGAAAAGATTAAAAAGCTGCTTTTTTTTCTTAATGTAGCTTATGTTTGCTACACTGTGAAAGCGTTGGTTAACAGAGTGTAAGGTATGGAAACTAAACAGCAAAAATAGCCCTTTTTGAATGCCATGTTTCTGTGATGTCATAAGAGCCAACTCATTTATTTATATGATCCTATTCACTTTATCTCCACCCATTCGCATTTACAAGGTATATACCATAGAAAAATGAACTTTCCTCACTTTTTTATCAGAGAGATTGATGTCTTCAGTCCAATAAGTATCTATAGGAGAACTAAGCAGCAAAAACAGCCCATTTGAATTTTGTGATGTCACACATTCACTCATATTCTCTGATTCAGCCAATAGCATTTTAGCCCCTCCTATTCCCACTGAAGTTATAAAGAGTGCTTCAACCCAGACTGCTTTTTGAATAAGCCAATGTAAAGGTCAGCCAATCAGAGCAGTGAAAATTTATCTTGTATCAGTCTTAAAGACACAGTGGGAAAAAACAGCCTGGGGGACAAAAGGATAGACAGAGATTGGAAAATGGCCATGTACAAATGAATTACAACCACTTACACTACATAAAACATTATAAGTGCGTCTCATATTGAAACTATGGTCAGCTAGTACGGCTGATTGACAGTTACAACTCTATAGTTGCTTGGCAACAAAGAGACAAGCAGCCAGAAGGAGCGCCCTAAAAACAGTGTGAACCCCCAAGACAAAGCAGAGCACTTCATTACTGAGCTATATTAGCCTTGTACTAGCTCCATCGCAGAACTAAAGAAGCAAACTTAAATACATCAAACATGCTTTGGCTGACTGAGTACCCTTGGAGTAATGAGGGAAAATATTAGTAAATATTTCAATATTTCAAAACTGCAGCACCTCATACTGACCTTTGGTTTAAAGCTAAATAATATGAAATAAGTTCACTTGCTACGATTACCCTTACTGTTTAAGATATTGCATATGCTTTGTCCTTATATTCCTGTCAGAGTAGATATATGTGTGCATGCCAGTACCAGTGCTGGCCTTAAAGCTGAGTCAAACACATGACTAAATCACAGCAGGTGGTCCAGACACTTGCTGTCCACACACTCCTGAGGAAGAGTGTGTGAGGAAGAGTCGGGAGGGGGTTATAGCTCATAGTGCCTGGCAGCAAGTAGGCCAGCAGGGTGCCTTCACTGGCCAATAAGCTGAAGCAAAAGGTCAAATTCATGAGTCACAGAATCAAGGCCTGAACACTGAGGCTAAATGATAAACCTGCATATATATATATATATATATATATATATATATATATATATATATATATATATATATATATGTGTGTGTGTGTGTATATATATATATATATATACACACACACACCCCTTCTAATTAGTGAACCGAGGTCATTTAAGGTGCACCTGCTGCTGATACAGGTGTTCAGTTGTGAACACATGCCTTATATAATCTTAGAGAAGCTCTGGAGCCACCACACATGAACCTAAGGCCACCATGTCCAATGTTCAGCATCTGCTAGAGGGGTATAAAGCCCCCAGCATTGGATTCTCTGAAGTGATGAAGACAACTCAATACTATGAGTCTGAAAGGATGTGTAGCTGTAAAAAGCTGTTACTGAGAAAAGATTATAGAAATAAAGAATATTTGCAAATTAAACAAAGAAGCTGCTGATGTTCTCACAACGGACTGACCACCCCAGAGTCCAGACTTCAGCTGTACAGGAACTGAACACTTCCCAACACACACACTGACAAGGACTTTTTATAGAACACTGTGCTCAGTAGAAGTGAACTGAGCACCACTACAACTCTTTACTGGCATTGACTTCATAGGACACTGTACACTGTTCCAGTGTTCCACTCCACCTCTGTTCTATTTATTATTCATTTGTTCTCGAGTGTGCAATCTATATTCTTTGTGTGCAATAATTTTTAAGATGTGCAATATTATATAACTCTATAAGCTGTCCAAGGAATGTGCAATAACTAACTGATACCTCACTTGTCTGTTTAGAATATATAGTTTTATAGTCCTTTTTCTTTATATTTAGGATTTTTAGATTATTTTTCTTAAATCTGCAATTTATATATTTTAGCCGTATGTTTAATTATTTTGTGTGTAAAGTGCTGTTGGATTCCTGCTCAATTTCGTTGTACACCATGCAATGACAATAAAGGCATCTTATCTTATGTTATCTTATCTTATCTTATCATCATCGAATGTATTTGAGATTACTTGGATCATGAAAAGCAGAAAATGCAACCAAGTTCCAAGACTGAACTTTAAAGGTGTGGAAAAATATTCCTGCAAATTTCATTAAAACATTGAAAGTAAGTCTCTTTAAAAGAATGGAAGCTGTGGAAAGTGGTAGGACAAAAAAATGTACATACTAAAGACTGAAAAATGAAATATTATATTTAGGTGTTGCTTTTGTGTAATTTTCCATTAAATGTATGTTATCTACATTTTTTATACTTAGTTGCCATTTCACCTGGAAATTAAATAAATGAAGGCTGGTCTCAGCACAGTACTGTACTGACTTTTACTTAAATGCAAACCGTATTTTATAAAACTGCAGTAAATGTGTTTATTTTTAAATAATTCTATTCTTATCACAGTCATTATAAATCTGTTTCCTGTATCGTAATTTTTATAAACCATCACTTTATTATGCATGTTATAAAAATATTTAATTCCAAATCATTTTACATTACATTACATTACATTAACAGCATTTGGCTGACGCTCTTATCCAGAGCGACTTACAATTTGATCATTTTACACAATTGGCCTGACTGCATGTCTTTTGGACTGTGGGAGGAAACCAGAGAACCCGGAGGAAACCCACGCAGACACGGGGAGAACATGCAAACTCCACACAGAGAGGACCCCGGTTGCCCGGCCCTCCTTGCTGTGAGGCGACAGCGCTACCCACCACGCCACCGTGCCATTTCTTTTGGTCCATTCAACATGAAATGTTCACACAATGTAAATGAGAGCTGATGTTTTTCAGAGGTGTTTTTGATTTGATTCTTTTAAATGTCAGCGATCTTTTCATTTTACTTGTTTTTGCTGTACTCATTCTAGTGTCTATTGCTTTTACAGTCAAATGCTCAAGTGTAAACACCCCTGGTCAAATTACATGCTTTGTTGATTATCTAACTGAAGATAAGTTAGCACATCTTCTACAGGGAGCAAACTTATTTATGACATATATGACTTTACTGCACATTTTAGTGTACAGTTTCTATTTATTTGCCACATTTAACATATTGTAAGAAAAGCAACCAAGGTAAAAAGTGCCATAACTTTTGCACAAAATACATTTTATGTCTTATTTTTTCCCCCAACAACAATCAACTTTCACTTGAAAATCAATAAAGCATTTGATCAAGTTGCTGAAACCAAAGACTCTATGTATCTTATCCCGTTTTATAAAATACATACTGCATTGTGTCTACTTCAAACTACAAAAGGAAGCTTCACAAATAAAGCTGAGTGGAGATGAACTTAAGAATATTCTATGAGTTTCTTTTCTGGTATATCTTCAGTTTTACTGCAGCACATGTTGATTAAAGCTAAACAGCTTAACTGGGTGTTGCTGATCAGTTATTTGAGTTTCTTTCCTCTTTTTTCTTATTGGATTTTTTTTGTGAGAGTCCCCGTTTGTAAAGAATTTTTTTAATCAAACATGAACTACATGAAATATTCAAAACCACCTATTGTAATTTGATGAAAGTCAGATAGCCTTAAAATGGAAGTAGCAGTCAGCACTTTCAGAATTTCTGCTTATAAAAGACCCTCAGTAAACGGATTTAGAAAGGTGGAGTGAATTGGTGGGGGGTGTGGTGGGTGAATGTAATAAAAGCAGTTTAAAATAAGCGCTGACCCGTGAGATGAAGCGCAGGCCATGTTTTTGGGCCAAAGCTCCTGCGGCCCTGCTGCCTCCTTCCAGCTCCACCGCGTAGAAAACATGTGTGTTAGTCCAGCGCTGCCCCCCAGTGGCCAGGTAGAACCACCGCAACAAACACAGCGCAGTCAGCACGGCTGGACGCATGACATGACCTGTAATAAAAACAATGAGGATAGTGGATAGATAGTTGGCCAGAAGGACGCTACACTGTTAGCTGTACTGTGCACTGTGCAAACTGCATGACTAAATCAATGCATACTTGCCTCAAACTGTGTCACACTACAGACTTATGTGAGTTTCAACACTGTATGACATACTGTTTTCTATGAAAATGGACAAAAGTATGCATATGAAATGAATATGATCACATGAAGTGTTTTTCCCTGTCATTCTGATATTGGATTCATGAGGACAATGAGTCTGTTTAAATTTTGTATAATTTTTTTGGTTATTCATTCAATGTGTTTACATGCACCTTGCTGATTAGACAATGGGAAAACTCAGTTATCTGAATTCTGCTTTGCAACCTGCCAATAAACATGTTTTTAAACAAGTCACTTTACCAAATATTAATATACATTATTTAGAACATGAAGAATTTTCAAATGCGTCATTTGGTCAAGCCTGTAGTAGGAAACACATCTCTATAGAAGTGTTTTGCTGGCATTTCGCTGGTGCTGTGTCAAACACTGCCTGCTATATTTGGGACACCTCTATGCTCTTTTTGTGCATATGCCCAGAAAAAGAAAAACGGAAGAAATCAGAATTAGTGTGTACTGATCTAAAATCAAGGTCTCTTTCTCAGCTTTCAAGAACGCCCTTAATCAACTGCACTTGCAGCTTTCTTCATATTACAACATTGTGTACAACTGCCACAATTAAAAAATAGCATTTAAACACAATAGAACGCTTTTATAAATGTTGACATGCTTGCTCACCTACGAAGACGAAAATCCAGCTCGCTGTTGGTTTTGTAAATCACTTTCCATCGAAATGTAAGAAAAACTATGAAAAACTTTGAACTACGTTCAAAATAAGTGAAAATTGCATTTTATGGCACAGTTAAAAGGAGTTATTCATATACAGCTCTGCCCTCTTATGGCTCAGCATTTTAATGCTATGTTTTCTGAATCATGTTTTCATAACTATTAAAAATACCACTTCTGTTTATACGTCTGATATATTTCAAGTGTACATATTGTGTTTATGGACATGCTGCTTCTTAATAAATTCCTTCATCAAAGCACATGTCAGTGCACAAGAATGAGAATCTCCATTTCCCATTGGGGGGAATCTCTGATGACATTTCAATGTCATCACTGTACATTGTCATTTCACTGTATACTGTACATTGTCATCACAATGTCATTTCACTTCCATCATTGTATTAGCCCACTGGCAAAGCAAGGGATCGGGTCAACATCAATGTAAACCAGATTTCACAGAATGTCCATTTTGTCTGTTACTCATATTTCAAACCATTGTTCTACATGTTAGCTGAACTAAGTAACATTTTATGTTTTAAAACTACACAACTAGCAAAAAGAACTAATTCACAAAGTTTATATACTCTACATTCCTACACTTCTCTAACAATTATTTACGTTATAAAGTTGTCTTACAGTACACACAGGCTAGCCTAGCAGAGGTCAGGGGCATGCCTATTTAAATAGCTGCTTTAGGTTGTCTGCTATATGACAATTCATTGACTCAAGAACCCTAACCATGACCTTAGAGTCCTTTCACTGGCCCCTTTATCCTCCGTGGCTCTGGAGGCATACTGCCCTGCACATTTTAGTGATTCACTTGCCTTACTCACTCGCTTCAACTCAGTAATGGCTTGTTAATGTGCTGATTCGTTGGATCAGGTATGTTGGGAGCAGGAATAACACTAAGATGTGCAGGGCCATGTATCTCCAGGACTTGGGTTGGAAAACACTGCATTCGTGTATTATACTGAGGTAAGAGTATCATATAAAGATTTGAGGGGATTAAGAACCCTAACCATGACCTTAGCAACATTTGGACTGGTTTCCTTTGTCTAATTTACTATGTTGTGATAAGATGTATTATATCCGGCTGGACACTGAAGGACGACTGACTGCCGAGCCCTCCTGCTACCCACTTCAGACCAGCTGCCCATGCCCCAGGTACCACCACCTACCTTGGATGAGCTGCCCACCCTACGCTGATGTTCTCATAGACTCCTACTAATACTAGGAATTAATTACTGCTATTAATATTAGTAGTATAATCACTTGTAGGTAGTTTGACCAGAGGAGGATGGGTCCCCCCTGGTGAGCCTGGTTCCTCCCAAGGTTTCTTCCTCAGTTCTGAGGGAGTTTTTCCTTGCCACTGTTGCCCCTGGCTTGCCCACCGGGGGGTTTCTGTACATTCTTACAGTTCTCTTGAAACTTTTTCTTTTCTGAAATTCTGTAAAGCTGCTTTGTGACAACATCCGTTGTAAAAAGCGCTATACAAATCGATTTGATTTGATTTGATATAAAGGGGCTGGATGGGACAGATTTCACTAGGAGTTTGATATCAATACACTACTGAGAAGTTTATACATGTTCCAATGACCAATAAATGACCTAAGTTATATATTTCAGCATATTTCTCTCCTCCCGATGTAAACTGAGCTGTCCTTATGGTCATGGTTAGGGTTCCTTAAGCACTCCCCTTACCAAACACGAGGCTGGCGTCTCTTGACCTGCACACACAACACAGTTTCGGAGTGTGAGAAACTAGCGAGCTACAGCTAACCCAGCATAACCAAAAGCTAGCGAGCTAGAAAACCTGTCTGTAGCTGCTCGTTCAGTCGTTTATCCACACGCACACTGTTTGTTCGTCTGTTCCTTCTTTTAGGTGTTGCCTCGTCCATCTGTTTGTTCGAATATCCGTCCATCTGCACGTCTGTTTGCTTGGTTATTATCATATAAAAGTGGTTGGTTGGTGTGGTGGGTAACACCTCAGCCTTCTACGCTGTAGACTGGGTTTCAATCCCACCTAGATAAACACCTACACTATGCCAATAAGAGTCCTTGGGCAAGACTCCTAATACTTCCTTCGCCTACCGGTGTAAAATGATCCAATTGAAAGTTGCTCGGGATCAGAGCGTCTGCCAAATGCTGTAAATCTAAAAGCTGGATAACGATTTTAGTTATGTATGAGTGGCTGCCACTAGGGGTAAGGTGAAAGGGAAAACTTAATGGAGGGAGGGTAGAGAGGGAGTGGAAGGGTGTGTGGGAGGGGGGAAGAGAAAAAGGGAAAAGAAGGGGAAGAGTCAGGAAAAATGATAACATTATAATCCAAATTGGTCCTTTAATTCATTCATTTATTTGTGTTTTTATTGCTGTGACCAAATACCAGATACTGTTCAGGCCTTTTCTTTTCCTTTATTGGGTTTGTCCTGTATCTTAGTTTTTCTGATGTCTTGACTTATTCCCTCAATAAAAAAAAAAATGTATGAGTGGCAAAGCAGACAATGAGCATTGGACATAGAGCTGTCAATCAAGCTGCTCATTAGCCACGCCCACACAGTCCTCAGATTTGTCTGATCAGTGTCTGATCATGCTTTATCATATTTATATCTTATATTTTTCATTTAAGCTTTGCTGGATGTTTAATATAATACTCAAGTTTAGTGTCATACAAACATTTTTTTTAAATCTCTTACTCTGTGTTCTTTAGGACTCTGTCAGTGTGCTTATGCAACAAAAGGTACAACCCTTATGAAGGCGCTTTTCCACCCTTTTACAGCGGCCCTGATTAGAGTCAGTGCTAGAGCACTAACAGCCAATTTTAAGGGAGGCATGCTATGGTAAGTCATATTTGTGTAATGTTCATTGTTTTTCATGTTCACTGTTTCGCACAGGGACCTGCTACTTGACAACCTTTTGTTTTGAAATAAATGTTGGATTTTTTTAAGGACAAACTAATGTAGATAGAGCTCTATAGAATCAATACATTTTTACTACATAAATTCAAAAATCAATCTTGACCTGAAAAGCATACGGAACCTAAAATACCTGTACACCCCTCTGGTTTAGATACCAAGCTCATATTCTGTCGTGTCTTTGGAGTAGCATAAATTAACATCCTATGCAAATGAAAATGAGACGGAGGTTATACGCTTGGAATGGAGAAATGCCATCAACTGTGTGCTTCACATAAAATATTTCAACACAAGACTTTACACATACTGCTTGAAACAATAGCAGTGCTGTACAGATGAAGTAAAAAGATACCAACCATAAGCTTTGCTCTGTAGTGGTGATCCACATGTACTTTCCCTATTCTAATCGGGCTGTTAACAAAGGTAGATTTCATGCAAAGCATAGTGGGGTGTTTCAGTAACTTAAACTAAATGCTGTGATCAGCCAAGATGTATTTGTCTTGCTTCTTTATTTTTCCACTGGAGCTCATCTACATGGACTGTGCACTGACGGTCAGCCAAACACGGTAGCAGCATCCATCCTGAAACCCAGATGTTGCTGTACATTTGTCCATTTTTATAGAAAACAGTTTGTCATACAAGTTCAAAAACCACATTAGCAGGATTTTTTATTACTGATGAGGCAACTGTGATCTGATTTAGGCATGCATCTGATTTAGCAGGTCTCTAATTAGTGGGTATAAGCTTTCAAACTTAACTGAACTGGCCTTTAGTCCCACAGCAGAACTAATGAAGCAAACTTCAGTATCAAACATGCATTGGCTCATCGACTACACTTGGGGTAAGTGGGAAAAGTAGGAAATCTGGTATCTGGCAAAATCATTGCTTGAAAATTTAGCATTAGGAAATGTAAATAAGTATAATCCCAATCCTGGTATAATCCCAACCTTCACAAATAAAAAAGCAAAAGCATATGAGCTATGAAGAGCGGCAGTTTACAGATTAGAGACAATTTAGAGGTTATATACAGTACTGTGGAAAAGTCAATCCCACTGTATTCGTTTAACTTCCAGTCAAAACAGCCATTAAGTACACATTATTAATTCATCAGGAGATGAATTCATCAGGGAAAGTGAAAAATAAATAATAAAAATAAAAACAGGAGTTATTTAAAGATCTGGAGAAAATAGGACTCCTAACAACCATGCAAGGCCTGGTACACCACCAAAACTGTCACCATCAGATACCTAGTATTTAAAACTCCTATCTTTGAGCTCATCCTTTCACTCTGAGAACACAGTTTAGGGCTATGTGTAGCTGTCAAGAAACCTGAGAAATGAGAATAGGCTAAAAATAACATTTTCAAATCAAACAAAAAAGCTGCTGGTGTCATCATAATAATAGTCAACCCCAGAGTCCAGACCTCAACTTCACTGAATGTGTTTTGAGGCAGAAAATGCAACCAACTTCTAAGACTGAATGTTGGAGGTGTGGAAAAGTATCCTATTTGAAAAATGAAAAGCATGGAAAAAATGGAAGTGCTGGGTGGCCACACTGAATACTGAAAAAAAATATTTATAAAATTGCTGAGACATCTGTGTAAATTTCTTTTAAATATACTGTACTGTGTGAACATTTTAGGCATTTAAGCATATTTTTAAACAATTTACCTCAGCAGTGAGTTTATCACAATATACATTAGAATAAAGAATTCATAATCCAAATAAACATAAAAACAATAAAAAGTAACAAGAATTTCTTGGGTCCATATTTTTCCTTGACACCTTCACAGCTGCCACAGAGACTTGTTAATATCATCAATTACATCATGAGCACAATTTACTGAAGCACTGATTGGTCCAACCAGGAGTTGCTTTTTAACTACATATAATACTGGGCTTCCTCCAGGAGAGGTTTGGAAATGGTTAAACAAACATGTATGTATGAATATCCTTATTCATTTTCTATCAATTTTGTTTATTCAAATATTAACACTTTTCTCAGCAAATAAACACAAACTACACAAATAAATAGATTTTTGAAAATGTGTCTTGGGTGCCTAAGACTTTTGCACAGTACCGTATGTTTTCTGCTTTTTTACCCCAACTCTGCTAAATGAGTACTTATACTTACTGGACATTTTACTAGAAATGTAAAAACTAAAGAGTGGTGAGTTTTGCATGGTACTGTAGGTGCAGGCCCTGTGCATTTTATAATGAATGGACCGACAGAAACTGGCAAAAATGACTTACAATAAAAATCTTCTCCCATTAAACTCACTAAAAGTTGAAAAGATGTTTTTCCTTCTCGTGTAAAGTTACCATTTTGAGATACAGGGTTTTGTTCCTACAGTCAATTGTTTTCTTCCTCTGTCAGCGGCACTGAGATGCAACCTCAAAACAAAGGATTTAACTGTGCAACGGAATCCACTTCTTTGCACATATGGCAATAAAGAATTTGACTTGACTTGCACACTCCTGAAAAACTGATAGCATCTTCTTTGCAAAAGAGATCGTTCTACACTGCATGAGTCTGAAGAAATAATTCGCCACTGAACTTAATGCTTCTGCAAAGACACTGAAAGCAGTTTAATATGCGTTTAGCTTTTAGCTTTGTGTAATCACATACATTACCGGTCCAGCAGAACAGGTCTGTCCCTGGGGCCTTCGCACTCCAGCAGCTTCTGTTCTCCTCTCCTCCTACACACACTCTCTCTCCACACTGCAATGCAAATAACCTCCAACCCAGAGACACAGCGCTTTCCTACTGTACACTGCTATCAGCATGCAAATGACACATTTATCGAAACCCTTTCTGGCTGTATCCACAAAACACTTTACTACACGCAGAAGGCACACAGTTCAGTCCAGGAGAAGCTGGAAGGAGTGTGCAGGTTGGGATAACATTCAATAGCTCTACACCTCTGATAATGTTACACCAAAGCTGGTGTTTTTACCAGGGCTGTCTTTGAACATTCAGGGGTTATAGGTGAGATCCTACTTGGTGGCACCCAGCAAACCACAGTTACCACTTCATTCATTTTAATTAGAAAAAAGTTTATAAAAGGCAATAATAGTAATGTATGCTGTCATGACTGGCTAATTATCATGACAAATAGAAGGGAAGCACACAATGAATAAATGAAAAATAATTTTAATAAGAAATAAAGGATCTGGTGCAAAAATATCAAGGGCAAAATACTGAATACCACAATAACTCCAAAATAAACAAATAAACTGAAGCATAATCCCCAAAAGAACAAAAGAAAACTGCCCAGGACACAAACTACAAAACAAAGGAGAAGCTCCCTCACAAGCACACCACACAGGTGTAAACAGTGTTCTTGATGAGGCCTTCAGCCCCACCCACTACAAAACCACTTGTAATGACACAGGCCTATCACAGCGGTAAGGTAACCACAATGCAACAATCATTCATTATATACAGTTAAACAACTACATTAACTACATTATAACTACATTATCTATATAAAAAATCCAAATACAAGTAAATGCATTGCAAAACAAATATAGGGAGCATACCATTTTCTTATTTCTCTGAGGTCCACATATAACTTTTGTGTCCATAATTAATTTTTTCATTATTCTTATTTCTCATAAACTTCATGAAGCTCTCCTTACAACTTCAGCGTGGCAGGGCTTTACTGTTGTAGGCTAAATCTGTGTAACACTTTCAAAACACACTGAAAACAATGCAAAACAGGCTGATTTTGCAGATTAGTTTCTGTAAACGGGCAGCACAAACACACTAATGGGCCCTAAGGAACCACTTGTACCACTTATTGCAAGAAATTGTTTTATTAAAGCTAATTTAAGTCTAATTATAATCTAATTTACAAAGCATATACATATGTTTCTGTAATCTGATTGGCTGAGCCACATATTTTCTATAGTTTCTATAGATGGCTGTCTTAAACCCTAACCTTTAAATTTTAAATTGTGAAAATAATACTTATTGTTTTTGTTTGTTTCTTTCCTTTTTTAAGATTTCTTAATTGAAGTGGACAGAATTAGATTTATCATGAATTTAATTTGTGTTCCAATTTAATTTTGCTGCTCCAGGTTTTCATGTCACTACATAAATAGAAAGCATTTTAATGAATATGCAGAGCCTTGTTTTAGCCACACATCCCGCATTTAGCAGCAGGAATTGAGACTACATCCCTGTCCCTCATGTCCTAGTAAGTAAGTAAGTAAGTAAGTAAACATTTATTTATATAGCACTTTTCTAAGCACAGCTACAAAGTGCTTCACAAACAGCAAGTACTAAAAATAGAATGATAAAACAAAACAGATACATATAACTATAAAAACAGTACAGCTACATTCATAAACAACATAAAACTGACATAAAACCATAAAAACAATGCAGCACTATCCAATAAATAACAAAAGCATCACCTGTGACCAAAAGCTAATGAATAGAGATGTGTTTTGAGTCTTCCTTTAAAAATGTCCTTTGATTCAGCTAGTCTAACATCCAAAGGCAGAGCATTCCACAACTTGGGGGCATACACAGAAAAAGCACAATCTCCCTTTCGTTTCCGTTTTGTCCTAGGGACCACTAAGAGCCCCTGACTAGATGACCTTAGTGATCTGGTACTAGGATACGGTGATAATAATTCTGAAATATATTTTGGCACATCACCGTCCTCATTATGATCAGTTATTTCTTTGAAGTTAAAATGTACCAAATTGTGTAACAGTAAGAATTGTCACTATAAAAACATATTTGTTCTGCGGTTAAGGAAACGTTTTTGTGTTTTAATAATAAAAAATAAAAAAATACAAAGATTTTATGTGTTTACAATTATTTTAAAGATTAAGAGACCCTTATTAGTCTCACAACGGGGAAATTTCACCTCCGCATTTAACCCATCTGTGAAGTGAAACACCACATACACTCTAGTGAGCACACATACACACTAGGGGGCAGTGAGCACACTTGCCCAGAGCGGTGGGCAGCCCAATCCGCAGCGCCCGGGGAGCAGTTGGGGGTTAGGTGTCTTGCTCAAGGACACCTCAGTCATGTGCTGTCGGCTCTGGGAATCGAACCGGCAACCTTCCGGTCACAAGGCTGGATCCCTAACCTCCAGCCCACGACTGCCCCCAATTATTTAAACCTCTACCGGCTACCATTCCTGACAATACAATCATTTTCTTTAAAATTAAATATTAAAAAAACATTAAGGCACAAAGTCACTCAAAAACAAAAGAGCTAAATGATTTGTGTAAAATCCAAGTCTGTTAAAAGTCCAAAATGTGTTTTAAACTCTGACTTTGAACCAATTTAGTAGAATAATCTCTATAAATATATCAAGACTTTTAACAGAGTACACCAGAGACTATAAAGTAGGAGACAATTCAGTAAAAAATAAGGGGGGAATCCTGTAACAATCAATATGGTATCTATTTATGGGAAAAGTCCCACAGCAAAAAGAACCAATCAGCTTGCAGATAAAGCCACAAACAGGAAAACACCTTCCTCCTTGTGGAGACATGCACATGCACAGTAGCCATAACAAGCTGACAAACCTGCATTTTATGCAAAACTGGCTGTAAAAATATTCTTAATTGCTTATTTCCTTGATATTTTATTCAAAATATTAACAGCCTTCATCTGAATTACAACAACTGAAAGAAAAAACTAAATCTTATCATGACATAAATATCTTTCTCATATTGATGTGGGCCACAGATGTGTGTCTATGTGTTGGCAAACCTTTATTTAATACTTTCTGCAGCCTACATTTGCAAAGAAAACAGCTCTGAGTCTTCTCCTCTAATGTTTAATAAGTCTGGTCAACACATGGCAAAGGATCTGTGACCATTACTCCACACAGGACCTCTCCAGATCATTCAGATTCAGAGGTCCACACTGTGGACTCCCCTCTTTAGCTCATCACACAGATTTTCAATGGGGTTTAGATCAGGGGACTGGGGTGGTCATGGCCAAACCTTGATTCTGTGGTCATTGATCCATTTTTGTGTTTCATTATGAGGTGTGCTTTGTACCATTGTTCTGCTGGGAGATCCAGCCATGGCCCAGGTTAAGTTTCTTGACTGAGGCGGTCAGGTTTTGATTTGATTTCTGCTGAAACTTGATGGAGCCAATGGTGCTGTGTATCCGAACAAGCTGTCCAGTGTCCAAACATCCCCACACCATCACAGAACCACCACCATACTTCACAGTTGGTGCATAGGGGTATGGGGGATTCTGCGTGGCTATCTTTGTTTTCTGCATGACAATCTTTATGTTTATCTCAAAATTTTGGTCTAAACGTCTGGCGAATAATAGGAGTTTGTTGGTCTTTAACAGCAGCGGCTTTCTTCTGGCAACATCCCAAACAACTTGCGTTTATGCAAGTGGTGACGTTCTACCCCAAGACCTAACTAATGTCTACAATTCCAGATCTGTGATCTTTGGAGATTCTTTGGCCACTCAAACCATCCTCCTCACTATGAGTGGGGTCAGTTTGGACATAAATCCTCTTCTTGCCATATTCTCAAGATCTCCCCTTGTTTTAAACTTCTTAATTATTGCCCTAGTAGAGGAAATGGGCATTTGCAACTGTTTGTTTCCTATTAAGACATTGACTATGCTTTTAGAATGTGGTGGAGATAAAATCAGGCTAAAGAAGTAAACTTCAAATATGCTCTATTGATGGACTATATTGAGGTTAGGGGGAAATTGTGTAAACATTAGCGAAGAATGGGTCAACCAAAGACTGCTCCTGTAGGGGCAATGTTGAAAGAGAGAGAGGAGCTATGTTCTTCTTAACTGAACTTTTTCATTCTTCTTGGCAAGGATGTATGCCCACTAAGCCAACAGGCCCAGGGCAAAGAGAGCGAGAGAGAGAAAAAGAGAGAAATAAGAATAAATGTATTTTTTTCCACAAGCCGAACATCATGCTCTGGGCCTCAAGGCCCTAGAGGGACGCTGATAAAGCACCTGGACATTTTTATAGACAAACCACTTATTCCTGTCCCCATATCGCTCGGGAAGACTGATAACTTTATATTTTTCCTGGGCTGGGAGCTGAAAGGGCCGTGGGTTTGAAGAGGCCTTTCACCACGTTAATTGATCAAACAGAAGCCACAGGGCCCAGATAAAGCAAACCAGGGCCGATTTGCAGCACAATGGCTGAACCGTTTTGGGGGAGACCCAATAAAGAGTAAGAGACGACTCATTATGTCCCCTCATTGTACAGTATTAACCGCATGTCACTTTTTAAAAAAAGGTCATTATACACATTCCTATTAGCCTCAGAGGTCACAGAGCAGGTCATTTTAAAGTGCATGCATTACTGTATTCACTTTTTGCTTCTTTACCACCATAACTGAAAGAATTTTCCAGAAAAAAGTGCAAAAAAAATGTAAGGTAGGAAAATGGAGTGTGACAAGTTTGGAGCCACTTGATCGAATGTATGTTTTTCATTATCTTTAAGACACATTGATCTAAAAGCTTAAGCTTAAATACCACTGTTGAAAACTATATATATATATATATATATATATATATATATATATATATATACACACACACACACACACACACACACACACACACATATATATACAGTACTGGGCACAGGTCTTAGGCCCCCAAGACACATTTTCAAAATCAATTTATTTGTGTAGTTTGTGTTTATTTGCTGAGAAAAGTGTTAATATTTGAATAAACAAAATTTATGGAATATTAATTGATAATGATTATTAATTATTATGATCATGTTATTGATGTAATTGATTATATTACATCTATTAAGTCTCTGTGGTGGCTGTGAAGGTGTCAAGGAAAAATATGGACCCAAGACATTCTTGTTACTTTTTATTGTTTTTATGTTTATTTGAATTA
The DNA here is from genome assembly GCF_015220715.1 of Pygocentrus nattereri. Taxonomy (NCBI): domain Eukaryota; kingdom Metazoa; phylum Chordata; class Actinopteri; order Characiformes; family Serrasalmidae; genus Pygocentrus; species Pygocentrus nattereri. The sequence goes on from NC_051229.1 coordinate 26,313,347, forward strand.
TGAATATGACTTTATTCTAATGTATATTGTGATAAACCCACTGCTGAGTTTATGCAAAATTTGCTTAGATGCCTAAAACTTTCACATAGAACCCAACTCATATATAACTCTGCAGAATATAAATAAAAACAGTATTCAGTGCTGTGCAAATCATTGAAACCCTATTTTTAAATGAAATTACTACAACATACCATACCACTGTGCTGCATCATCTCTTCTTTCAACAACACTGTATAACCATTTGGAAACTGAGGAGAATTGCTGTAGTTTGGAAAGTGAAATGTTTTCCCAATCTTGCTTGGTATAGGATTTCAGCTGCTCAGCAGTCCAGGGTCTCAATGAGTTTTTATGGGTGACATGTCTGGACTGCAGGCAGGCCAGTTCAGCAGATTAGATATTCTCTGAATCTTTCAATGATGTTATGTGTAGTAGATGATGAAAACCTGAAGTTCTTTCTGTGTTATATTGGTAAATATTATTGCACTATTTGCCTGCGCAGCCTTTCACAGAGTGGTGAACTCCTTGTTATCTTTACTTCTGAAAGACTCCCTGAGGTGCTCTTTTTAAAGGATCTCGGGTGGGTCCTTGTGAAATTCCTTGAAAGAACTCACAAAAGTGTGTAAAGCTGCATCAATGCAAAGGGGTTAATTTCTAAAAGAATTTGAAATTTTGAATTTTGAACGCAAACCTCAAAATGCCACGCTATTTCATAATTATTATATGTCCAAAAGTTTTTAAAGACCTGCTCATCCAACATTTCTTCTGAAATCAAGGGTAGTACTTTGTCCCTCATTTGCTGCACTAACAGCCTCTACTCCTCTGAGAAGGCTTTACACTAGATGTTGGAACGTTGCTGTGAGGATTTGATTGCATTCAGCCAAAAGAGCATTAAAGAGGTCACCTCATTCTAAGTTGATGATAACAACACAAGCTACATAAACTGTAGTGCCAAATTCACTAAACTCTCACACTTGGCAAGGCTTGCTGGTTTGTTTGGGGTGTTAGTGAGGTTGCCAGCATTACTTTTCATCTGAATGGAGCTTCGACTTGACATATTAGGTATTACTTGTATGAAATAAGCAAATGTTTGAGAAGTTTGGAGTCAATTTCTTGCCTTCATTGAGGGTTCAATCCCCTGCCTGGACAAGCCCCCTGCACTATACCAATAAGAGTCCTTGGGCAAGACTTCTAACACCACCTTCGTCTTCCTGTGTAAATTGATCAAATTGTAAGTCGCTCTGGATAAGAGCGTCAGCCAAATGCTGTAAATGTAAATGTAAGCACATTGTTTACTTAAAACAGAAAACTTAGATGTACCACTGTGGGACAGTATCCCTCAGCCGCAGTGAATGATGGGACGGTTCTCATCATTAAGTCATGAACCAATGCATCCTTGGTATTCAGGGCCCATCAAGAACACATCTGAGTACTTGTTACTTTGGGCCATTCTTGGTCTTTGTGTTCTTGAATACTGGAATGCAACTCGGGCGGTAAATGACAATGTTGAGGAAGAACACAAGAATGCAAGAAAACACATATACGCACACTGAGAAACAGTCTTGTGCAATAGCTACAAATGGGCTATTTCTGAGCCTCAAAGTCTTTGGTTTAACTGAGTTTTTAGCCTGAAGGGAGAGGTTTGGACAGGGACTAGACTTAATAGAAGATACTTCACTCTCTGAATATGGCCACTAGTGTATATTTTGAGAACGATGGCGGCTGCATTCCAGTTCTTTTAGAAGCTACAAGCTTGGGGCTTGATACGCTAACATAAAAACTGTAGTACAGTAATAGTAGTGGTAATAGTAACTTCTTCTAACATTCCATAATCGATGCAGCTGAATCTTCATTTTCAGACTGATGCCTTTTTTCATCATTATAAGAGGATAAAGTGCATTTGGCCTTATTGTATCCAGGCTTATTCACCTACAGTGTCTTAGAGAGGGTTTTAAATGTGTTTTTCTCTGGAGTTTGGTGAGCGCATGCAATGAGCTAATCAGACATTTCCCCCTTTTTTTTTGCAGCAGTGCCGTGTCCTTTTGTGCTGATTACACTGAGGCATCATTTCGTTCACAGATTATAGCATGTGAAGTGTACTGCACAGAAGCTGCTTCAGACAGTGGAGAAAACCCGTCAGAGGTAATTCACACCTCAACATTAGTTACACACAGAGATGTAATAGTGGAGGTAATGAGGGGTCTGCAGCTGTCCCAGTTTTCAGGAGTGCAAGTGCTAAAAAACAGTAACCCAAACAAAAGAACATTTAAATATTCTGAGCATAGCGAAGACTCATGATTGGAGGAAACTTTTGCTTTAATTTTATTAACCACAGAGCCAAAATTATGTGGACATCCTTCCTAATTACCGAGTTTAAGTGTTTCAGCCACACTTATTGCAAAAATCAAGCATGTAGCAATGCAATCTCTATTCATTAACAGTGACAATAGAATGGGCCATACTGAAGAGCACAGTAACTTTAAATGTGCTACTGTCATAGGATGTCCCCTGAAACTTCTGTCCTACTACATCTGCCCCTGCCAACTGTAAGTGCTGTTACTTTACTTGTACGAAATAAGCAAATGTTTGAGAAGTTTGGTGTCAATTTCTTGCCTTGATTTAGGTACACTGTTTACTTAAAACAGGGAACTTAGATGTACAGCTGTGGGTCAGTATCCTCAGCCGCAGTGAATGATGGGGCGGTTCTCATTGTTAAGTCATGAACCGATGCATCCTTGGTATTCAGGGCCCATCAAAAGCACGTCTGAGTACTTGTTACTTTGGGCCATTCTTGGTCTTTGTGTTCTTGAATACTGGAATGCAATTTGGGTGGAGACTACACAGAGATGTAATAGTGGAGTCAGTCAGTTTGTGAAATTTCTGTCCTACTACATCTGCCCCTGTCAACTGTAAGTGCTGCTACTTTGAAACGGAAACATCTAGGAGCAACAATAGCTCAAACACAAAGTGGAAGACCACATAAACTCACAAAGCAGGGTTGCCAAGTACTGAAGAATGTAACACATAAAAATTGTCTATACTCTGTTGCATCACTAGCTACAGAGTTCCACACTGCTTCTGTAAGCAACATCAGAACAATAACTGTGTGTCTGGAGCTTCATGAAATGGGTTTCCATTGCCAGGCAGCTGCACACCAGTCTAGGATAGCTAAACGCAATGTCAAGCATTAGCAAACGTGAAGCCATCGGAGTCTGGAGCAGTTGAAATATGTTCTCTGGAATGATAAATCATGCTTCACTCTCTAGCAGCCTGAGGCACAAATCTAAGTTTGGGCTAAAGAACACTATCTACCAGTATGCATAATGCCAATGGTGAAGTTTTTTTGAGGAGGGATAATGGGCCAGGCCCCTTAATTCCAGTGAACGGTAATGTTAAGCCTGCAGCATGCAAAGACATTTTAGACAATTATGTGCTTCAAATATTGCAGGAAGGCCTATCTTGTTCCAGCATGACTGTGTCCCTGTTCACATGAAGATATTTTCTGGTTTGATGAGTTTTGCATAGAGAAATTTCAGAGGCCTGCACAGAACCCTGAACACCTTTGGGAATAATTGGAACGTCAGTTGTGAGCCAGGCCTTCTTGTTCAACATCACTGCCTGACCTCACAAATGCTCTTGTGACTGAATAGGTACAAATTCCCACAGACACACTCCATAACCATCTGCAAAGCCTTCACAGATTAGTGTGTGCTGTTATAGTGGCAAAAAAGGGGCCTAACTATTATTAATGCCCATGGTTTTGGAATGAGATGTCCAACAAGCTCATATACACTCACCGGCCACTTTATTAGGTACAGTTCAGTAACTTGTTAACAAAAATAGCTAATTAGGTGGTCAAGACAACTTGCTGAAGTGCAGACCGAGCATCAGAATGGGGAAGAAAGGTGATTTAAGTGACTTTGAATGTGGCATGGTTGTTGGTGCCAGATGGGCTGGTCTGAGTATTTCAGAAACTGCTGATCTAATGGGATTTTCACACACAACCATCTCTAGGATTTACAGAGAATGGTCCAAAAAAGAGAAAATATCCAGTGAGCGGCAGTTGTGTGGACAAAAATGCCTTGTTGATGTGAGAGGTCAGAGGAGAACGGGCCGACTGGTTTAAGATGATAGAAAGGCAACAGTAACTCAAATAACCAACCAAAATCTTTGAGGAATGTTTCCAACACCTTGTTGAAAGTATACCACAAAGAATTAAAGCAGTTCTGAAGGCAAACGGGGGTCCAAACTCTTACTAGCAACCTAATAAAGTGGCAGGTGAGTGTGGGTGAGAAGGTCAGGCCTCCACATACTTTTTTGTGACTGTTCAAAACCTCCAGTAGCCTTGCACTTTGGAGCAGTTCAGCATTGTATTTTAGAGTAAATTGAATCACTAATCCCCAACTATTTGGTCATGTAGAACACATTAAATATTGTTTTAAAAATTTCAATCAATGTAAATATTTCTCACTCTTATTAAGTTGTTTTTTTTTGACCATTGTTATAATCTCTTGCTAGATATGTACAGGCAGCTTGATATGGGCATAACACACAAACAAACAACCCACCCACCAACCTATCAACCAACCAAACAAACAAATAAATAGCAGGGCCCCTTAACTAACCATGTGAATAATTAGGCTAACACGTTTCAATGTTATTTGAAATATTGGTGTCCTTTACCTATACACACATTTGAACTTGCAATAACAACGATGAACTTAATATATTAATATATTTAAAGTTAACAATACCCGTCATCAGTATTCCTCTCTTACACACTGCACTGTAAGAAAATGCACGTTTTTCATTTAATTGCTGAAACAGTGGCTGAATTTCTGAATCTGAATCTCCCTAGATGTTTAACGTACTGCATAGATCATAAAATGATGGCTTCTACATCTAGATAAAACATTAAATGTCTAAGAGATACAACTGCGATTAAGTCATAGGCTGCATTTTTGGAAATTTAGTGCAACATTTGATTTTGAGGCCACACTTCAGCATCTTATGTAGCACACTATGTAGAGAGTAGGGAGTAGGGAGCAGGGAGTAGGGTGTAGAGAGTAGGGAGTAGGGAGCAGGGAATAGGGAGTAGTGAGCAGGGAGTAGGGAGTAGTGAGCAGGGAGTAGGGAGCAGGGAGGAGTAGGGTGTAGAGAGTAGGGAGTAGAGAGCAGGGATTAGCGAGCAGGAAATAGGGAGTAGAGAACAGGGAGTAGGGTGTAGAAAGTAGGGAGTAGGGAGCAGACAGTAGTGAGTAGGGAGTAGAGAGTAGGGAGCGGGGAGCATGGAGTAGAGAGCAGGGAGTAGGGAATAGTGAGCAGGGAGTGGAGAACAGGGAGTAGGGTGTAGAGAGTAGGGAATAGGGAGTAGTGAGCAGGGAGTAGGGTGTAGAGAGCAGGGAGTAGGGAGCAGGGAGGAGTAGGGTGTAGAGAGTAGGGAGTAGAGAGCAGGGATTAGCGAGCAGGAAATAGGGAGTAGAGAACAGGGAGTAGGGTGTAGAAAGTAGGGAGTAGGGAGCAGACAGTAGTGAGTAGGGAGTAGAGAGTAGGGAGCGGGGAGCATGGAGTAGAGAGCAGGGAGTAGGGAATAGTGAGCAGGGAGTGGAGAACAGGGAGTAGGGTGTAGAGAGCAGGGAGTAGGGTGTAGAGAGTAGGGAGTAGGGTGTAGAGAGTAGGGAGCAGACAGTAGTGAGTAGGGAGTAGGGAGCAGAGAGTAGGTAACAGGGAGCAAGAAGAAGGGTGTAGAGAGCTGGGAGTAGGGTGTAGAGAGTAGGGAGTAGGGTGTAGAAAGTAGGGAGTAGGGAGCAGACAGTAGGGAGTAGGAAGCAGGGAGTAGGGAGTGGAGAGTAGGGAATAGGGAGTAGTGAGCAGGGAGTAGGGTGTAGAGAGCAGGGAATAGGGTGTAGAGAGTAGGCAGCAGACAGTAGGGAGTAGGGAGTAGGGAACAGGGAGCAGGAAGTAGGGTGTAGAGAGCTGGGAGTAGGGTGTAGAGTGTATGGAGCAGGGAGCAGACAGTAGTGAGTAGGGAGTACGGAGCAGGGAGTAGAGAGTAGCAGGGAACAGGGAGCAGGAAGTAGGGTGTAGAGAGTAGGGAGTAGGGTGTAGAAAGTAGGGAGTAGGGAGCAGACAGTAGTGAGTAGGGAGCAGGGAGTAGGGAGTAGCAGGGAGCAGGGAGTAGGGTGTAGAGAGTAGGGAGTAGGGAGCGGGGAGCCATTCGAGATATAGACAATGACTTTCAGCGTTTGTTGTTTTCTTCCGTCTTCGCGCCTCAGCAATGCTGTTCTCAAAGAGCGAACTATGATTGGTTGTCATCACTGACGTCCTGCCCTTCCGAAGAAATTTTGACCAATCACAGAGGATCGACGCGAACGCACGCATGCGTACTGTGGAGAGCGCGGGAGTCTAAGCGGCCGAAAGCGGAGCGGCGAGTTAAACGCGAGCGTTTCGCGCAGTGCGTACCAACAGATCTGAGGTAGGATTCATTGCTGGTTCTGTTGTTTTGGACTTTCAGGCAGATCAGAAAGTTTGATCAAGCGTCTCTGAGGAAGTTTAAGAATCTAACTGCTCGTTCGCCGAGTGGGCTTCAGTCTAAGCTGCTGAACAGCAGAGCTGTGTAGCCTTTATATGTACATTTATTCGTTTTTTATCCGCTTTTATTATCTTTCACGGACCCGCTGTATCGTTTCTCAGCTTTATGCAACATAAATGATAGGATTCATGCCCATGCCGTTCATCCGCCATTCAGTTTATTATTCGAAACCACGTACCTTGTACATTCACTCACTCACTGGCCAGTTTATCAGAGACATCTGCTACCAGGTCCGCTATAAAGATGAACGCTTAGAGCCTGTGGGCACGGAGCCCCACTGGTGACATCCTGTGTAAATAAAAATAATGTGAGGGCACGACTTAGTAAGGCTTGGGAACGAGATCCTAATGCGTGGCCACGACTTAGTAAGGCGGGTTTGAATGAGATGATTCAGTCGTGGGAACGAGGTCATGGCCACGCATTAGGATCTCGTTCCCTTGCTTTACTAAGTCGTGGCCGCGACTTAATCATCTCATTCCCCGACGCAAACTTCAAACACCAAACCTGCCTTGGCTTACTCACTGTATTCTGAGTAAGGGGAGTCGCTTAAATGATCAAGACGTTCTGGAGCTCAATCAGGTGTGTTGGAGCAGGAAGACACCAGCATATCCTGGGTTTGAAGCTGGAAAATGTGCCATTATACTGGTTAGTTTCCTAAACATGGATTAGGCCTAGTCTGAATTGTACCATTTTAGTCCAGTCAGATTCACATATTCACCTTACTCAGCGTTTTGTCTTGTAATAAGAATACTAAAGTTTTAAATGGGTACTCTGGCCAAAGAAAAAATTCCATCCATTGACATATCTGTTATAACATGATAAACATGCCCACTCGCCCCTGCAGCGGTGCCATAATAGAGAGGGAGATTTTCCAATTTAAAGATTAGGAACAGCCTCTTCTGATGATTTACTTTCCTGTTACAGCATTTGGCTGACGCTCTGATCCAGGGCGACTTACAATTTGATCATTTTACACAGGAAGGTGAAGGCGGTGTTGGGAGTCTTGCCCAAGGACGCTTGTTAGTATAGTGTAGGGTGTTTACCCATGCTGAGATTGAACCCCAGGCTTATGTAGTGCACTATGTAGGGAGTAGGGAGCCATTCGAGATTCCAATGACTTTCAGCATTTGTTGTTTTGTTCTGTCTCAAAGAATGAACTGTGATTGGTCGCCATCACTGACGTCCCGCCCTTCCGAAGAAATTTTGAGCAATCTAGTGTAGGGAGGTTACCCAGGCTGGGATTGAACCCCAGTCTACAGCCTAGAAGGCAGTGGTGTTACCCACTGCATGATGATGTATCTTGAAGGTGGGAGGAACAGTGTTTTTGGGCAGATACTTCAAAGTGGACAGTTTGAAATTTTAAATTTTTTTTCCTGTAGCTGACTTATTTGCATGGGAACCAGATAGTTGAACATTATAGCTAGGACTCTGAATGTCATGTCGTCTATACTAGCCTCTACATCAGTGGATTTTATTGCTGTCAGGGGGGATCCCAGTGATGTATTTGTACAGTGCATGCTGGGTATTGTAGTGAAAGAACTTTGATATACTAAAACACAGAAGGGACACAAAAACATGTGAATTCGGTTGAACTGATGAGGCTGATGGATATGAATAACATAAAATTTCAGGCTGGAATGCCCCTTTAATGGAAGGCCATGCTTTTCTGTTTTATCTGATCCAGTTTGTGTCAGCAGTGTGATGGACGATGATTTCGGTCAGTCTCTCACTCCTCCAGTCTCCCCGTTCATGCCGGAGGATGTGTGTGAGCCGGCTGCACGGCCGCCATGCTTTACTTGTGCGTATGAACCAGGGCGAGAAGATGCACATATGCTACCATCTGATGGTTACGTCAGCAGAGGAGTACTAAAGAGGTGAGGCTTCGTTATTTTAAGAGTATTCTAGCTTTTATTCTGAAATTTAAAAGTCATTAAAAAAAGAAATATTCACATTTCTTGTATTTTATTATTTATTATTATTTTATATTATTATAATTACCTAATTTTACTTTGAGGTCCACTAATGACATTTATGTGGTTTTAGGTACCAGTGTTTTGTAATGTGTGACGATTTTCCAACCTTTCTTTATCCCGTTAATCAGGCTGTTTTCATTACTGTGCCCTTAAGATTGACACATCTAAAAGACTTGTGTTCTTACTACCAGGTTTGTTTGTTCTTCATTGAAAAAACAGAATGAAACACTCCTTATAACTTCAGCATTAATGGGTGGAGCTAAACTGCTGAAACTTTTAACAGTGTTTACATATTATTTTAAGAAAGTAAGGGAAATTCAGTTGTCTATGATATGGGCCCTTTAATCATGATGACTAAACTTCAACTGTCTTTTCAAAAGTTTGGAATGAATATGAATCATTTTGGATGTTTTATTCTATAATACCTTTGGAATACTGTTAAATTTAAATGTTAGAAATTAATAGAAGGTACTTGAAAGTGTTTTAGATGTTTTGTTCAGTGTTGTTTTGCCCCGTCGTATTTCAAGAAGGTATTAAATGCTGGGTGATGCACTGAAATTGTCTGTTTTTATTAATTCCTTATAAATGTAAGTTTTCTGCCTTGAGATTTGATCAGCTCTTTTGGAATATGAGGTATTATGGATATTAAATTTTTCATGAATTGATGTTATACAGCTTTCTCAGTCATGTAAAGCTGTGCTCATTATTCTGAACATTTATTTTTTTTGACAGCTTACTACTAATTGATTGAAATCTATGAAGCTGTAGAATATTAGCAGCATATTAGAATAATTTGATGCAATTCTGCATCTGCAATTCAATTTCGTATGTGATTTGGATAACTTTGTTGTTGATACTAATTGCCCTAATTACGATAACAATATCATTTATAATAATTAAGGAAATCCATTATCATTATTGTGATTAATCTCAATTATATCATTACTTCATTAATAAAATTTCTGTCTATATCTCTCTGTTACAAACTGTCTGCTTCGTATTGTTCTCACCGTTGTTTTTCTCCAGATTGCTGTTAAAGTTGGACCCGTCTCCTACAGATTTTGAAGTGGATACTGTAGATATTTTTGGCTTCCCCTGGGTGACTGAAACAGCACTGGTGGAGTATACTAAACTTCTGTTTGGCTTGTTCAGGTGAGTGTACACAGATTGTGTGAGTTTGGAGCTCGGCCACACTGTCTGCTGACAGAGAGAGTTCGCTAATTTCACAATCTGTCCACTATTTCAGGCAAAAAGTGTTCCGACTGGAAACTTTGGTGCAGTCCAGCTCGCATGATTTCAGTAAGCAGTACTTCTCAACCTTCTGTTTGTTTTGTAAAACACCCTTGAAAGTGCTTTTCCGCAGTATGCAGTTAATACCAGTCTGCAAATCTTCCTTTTAGTCAGTAGTTACCAACCCTGGTTCTAGAGTACTCACTGCCCTACACATCTTTGTGCTATCCCTGCTTGCAAAACACCTCACCCAACTAATCTGGACCCAGTTTCCCAAAAGCATCTTAGTGTTAAGATCGTGTTAACTAGGAGAGAGAGGCTTCAGTGTGATGTGTCTTTCAGCTAAGGTGCCTTTGGGAAACACACCTCATTAATGATCCCTTCCTGAGTTGAACTGGGTGTGTTACCAGACAGTATGTAGTATATTCACATGTGCCAGAGTTAGTGACATCTATAATCTGTGCTGTTAGACTCCCTCACCCCACTCAGTGCCTGCTGTCTGTAAAATACAGCCAATCTGTCTCATACGCCATGTAAATAGATACTTTTATACTTTCTTTTATTTTTCTTATACCTTAACTTACATTTACACAATGTATTTCTATTTTGTATTTTTCTGCATAGTTTATGTGAGTTTATGTGTAATTATCTATCAGTCCACCCATCCAGCCATCCAGCCATGCACCCACCCTTGATTTATGTGTTCTCAGTGAATAAACGCGTGAATAACACTTGTGGTTGATTTCCCTTTTAGGTCAGGCTAGTGGTCTTCATTATGAAGCAGAGGAGCTGAGACAGCAGTGTGTGCTGTTTCTCACCTACATTAAAGTCTTCATTCACAGGTAAAGTTTTACTATAGCTTAGGGGTGCCACTAAACGGGCCATATTAAAAAGTCAAGTCCGTGAGCCAAAGGAGACTTGTGTTTTAATTTCATTTTTAAATGACATAACCTGAACCGGCCATTGTTATTCAAAATATGGCAACATGTCATCAGCAAAATCTAGGCACTTGTAGTACACTTAAAAATATTATATTACATGAATTCCATAGATTGTTATTTGGGGTGGCGAGCATACATTACATTGCAGTGCATGCCGGCGACTGTAGTGCAGCATATTGTGGAACAGGCTTATATTAAGCGAAAATTAAAATTATTTCATGGCCCAGATAGGACTGTGCCATGGGCCTGATCTACCCTGCCTGCCTGCCTGCCTTTTGCTTGACATAGGGGCTATAGCTAAATACATGTTAAATCACCTTTTCTTCTTTACCTTTCTAAAGCACCTTGAATAATTGTATTGAATTGGAAATTAGGACCCAACCAAGATATCTTTTTGGCTGATAACTAGACTCTGCAGATGTAATGGCATGAGTAGAGTGATACTGCATGCTGGCAAACCTTTGAATGGGAGAGGCTTAACTCCAAATTTTTTGGTGGGATTTCTGTGACAGTGAGTTCTGTTTTCCTGTTGGCTGGCTGTAAAACAGAATTATCTTCCTTATAAAAGAAATGTGGTAATTTTTGACCTTATGTGCAGTCAATGCATGGATAGGTCACAATGTCCATTTGATTTTTTTTTTTTTTAATAATCTAAAATATGTTTAAAATAGTATAAAATATGTTGAAATGAACTCTTATCCTTACAGGACCTTTGCTCTGATCGAGTTTCATATTAAATTAGTGAAATTAATCATGTCTGTTAGGCCCTGCATCAGTCTGTGATGTGTCCTTCTCTTCAGGTTCCTGGAAGTTCCTCTGCCTGTAGACGAAGGCTTTGTTCACCCGTACTGTGAGCTGGAGGCCCAGCTGCCCTCTGCTCTAGTAGAGGAACTGTTTGGCATCACGCTGCTTATTGGCCGGCTCAAAGACCTGCCTGCTAATGTCCAGAGCGCACTGACCATTCACCACCAAGGAAGGGTACAGCCACAAATGTCTCTGCCATATTAAAACAATAGCTCTGCTGGAAATTAAATTGACCTGTTTCTTCTGTTGCCTAAATACAGTAAATCAGCCAGAACACGTTGGCTGGTTTTCTTCTTTAGTTCTACGCTGGAGATGCAAGTGTAGGAAATGTAACTAAAAAGTAATGTAAGCCTAAATCTGACCTTAATCATTGCACACTTGCCTTGAACTGTGATAATTTCAGTATACTTATTTAGGTGGTTTCTGACACTGTACAACACTGTTATCTATAAAATGGGCAGAAGTATGTTTGCTTAGAACAGCAGCTGTCATTTGATGTCATTTTTGGCTGTGTTGTTGATTTATATTGTAATTGCTGGAGTAAAAGTTTCCATTGCTTGTTGGCTACATTAGTCTCAAAGCTCCAGAGCCAAACTGAAGAATGATGATTACATTGGGGGAAACCCATGCAAATAAATTTTTTGACTAAACCATCGCTTTCTAAAAATTGAAGGTAACTGAAAGAGTGAATGAATGTCTCTCTGCAGCTTTTCCCACCATCATGGCATTTATTGCACCTGCACCTGGACATCCACTGGTGTGTGCTGGAGATACTCCATCTGCTGGGCCAGAAGATGATGGGTAAGTGCCTTTTATAAAAATGCTAGTGTTTTTAACAATAAATGAAAGCTAGTTGTGACCAGGTAGTTTTATGCAAACTGTATGATGTCGCTTATGCATACACTACTCACAAAAAGTTCGGGATATTTGGCTTTTGGGTGAAATTTATGGAAAGCGTAAAAAGTTCTCGCTACAGTGATATTATATCATGAAAGTAGGGCATTTAAGTAGAAGTATGCGATGGTGATTTCCTCATCTCAAACAATTTACTGAAACAAAAGCCAACAGCAGTGATGGGTAAAACACCAACGAAAAAATCTCAATGTCTCAATAACTCGTCCTGTGCCCTTGAGCATCAATTGCAGCTTGACAATGACATCTCATGTTGTTCAAAAGTCGACTCGTTGTCTGCTGAGGCAGGGCATCCCACTCTTCTTGAAGGGCGGTCCTCAGGTCATTGAGGTTCTGGGGTACAGAGTTACGAACCTCTACACAGCAACTCAGCTGATCCCATAGGTTGTCTATGGGATTCAGGTCTGGAGAAAGTGCAGGCCACTCCATTCGAGGTACCCCGGTCTCCAGCAGCTGTTCCCTAATGATGCGACCTCGATGAGCTGGAGCATTGTCGTCCATGAAGATGAAATGAGGCCTGTGTTGTTCATGCAGAGGAACAATGACTGGATTAATGATGTTATTCAGTAGTTTGGGCTCATCACTGTTCACAAAGTGTAGGGCAGTTCTGTATTGACTGGACACACCTGCCCACACTGCACCACCACCACCTTGCTGTTAAGCTCCTTGTTAGAGAACAGCAAGTTGTGCAGAAAGTACTGAAACATTGAACAGCTGGACATGTGCATTCAAAAGTTTAGAGAAGGTCACATTAAGTTCACTTGTAAAGGTTAGAGTGCATTTTGGGTTCATCCTCAAATTTCACCCCAAAGCCAAATATCCCTGAGTGTGTGAGTGTGTGAGTGTGTGAGTGTGTGAGTGTGTGAGTGTGTGAGTGTGAGAGAGAGAGAGAGAGAGAGAAAACTTTATCCTTGAAGGCAGTCTTTCATTTTGTTATTGTTGTTTGATAGAACAAGCAAATCCATGATGGAGAATTGGGTGCTGTGGTCCAGTCTGCTGACACTTTTCTAGAGCAAAAAGCGTTTAGCACTGAAAAGAGAGTTTTTTCTGATCACACGTTTCTATGCTTTTTATGTTGACCCTCGGTAGGTCAGGTGGTGTACGCTCACCAGTTTGTGGATTTAACTGGAGAAACGTTGACTAACGTCAGCCTGTTTGAAGATCATCTCAACAATCTCCTATGTGACCTTATCATTGTGGCCATGAACAAGTACAGCAAGGTATGTATGTACAAAGAGATAAAGACATTAATATGATGGTGCAGCCAAAATTCAAATTTGTCCAATATTCCCAACTAAACCCCAGTGTGGCACTGGAGTTAGGTTAATGTGGCTAACAAGTATTGAAAGCACATCTCCCACAAATTAGCATCATGCAATCTGCATACCTGAGTCACAGTTGCCTGTGCTGAGTCTAAATGACTAAAATAGATCTGTCGGTGTGCTTTTGGTGCAGGATTTTCCACTTTCCACATGATTTGGCAAAGGTACACAATTTTACCTTTACAGTAAATGTAGTTAATTGGTCAACTACAAGGATAACATTGCTAACAAACACTGGAAGTAAATAGACAAACTGGGTTAAGTGGAAAATTGTGCAAATTAGATTTTTGCCAAACTATTCATTAAAAAAGTAGTTGCAGCCATCGTGAAGCCTAAATTTTGTCCATATTCATAGATAACAATGCATGCATGGTGATATCAGAATCATATCAATGTCAGCAGATATTTGCTTTAAAAAAATCTGGAACAGGTGTTTAGATTTGGACGATATCCAATGTTGTAGTCAATGTACTCCAGAAGAGTTGTAGGTGCTGGGCTTCTGCGTTAAAATACCTGCGTTTGTTTGTTTGTTTGTTTGTTTGTTTGTTTTTTCCCTTTTTTTGTATTTGTAACCCCCTATAAATAAATGCTGCATTTCTCTTTAAATGTTTTTGTATCTGTATTGGCATCACCTGATATGTAGAAAAATACTGAATATCTGCATTGACCCACAATTCCCATATTGGTGCCTTTGGGGCTGAAAGATTAATAGTCCCTATATGTTATAAGCGCAATGTGAAAGGGCACAATTTAAATCGCAGTAGCTGGATTTTAAATGTAGCCTACATCAGTTACCAAATATGCTCTGGCTTATTGACTGCATTTGGTGGAAGGAAGGAAACATGTACATGTGTTGACTGTGACATTTACCAGATCTCTCTCTTCTCTCTTCTCTCTCTCTTCTCTTTCTTTCTCTCTCTTTTTGTCTCTCTTTTTGTCTTTCTTTTTGTCTCTCTCTTTCTCTGTCTGTCTCGTTCTCTCTTTCTCATTCTCTTTCTTGCTCTTTCTATCTCTCTCTCTCTGTCTTTCTCTGTTTCTCTCGCTCTCTCGCATTCTCTCTTTCTTTCTCTCTCTTTCCCTCTTTTTTCTCTCTCTCTGTCTTTGTTTCCCTCTTTCTCTTTCTTTCTTTTTTTCTCTCTTTTTTCTTGTTTTTTCTTTCTTTCTTTCTTTCTCTTTCTTTCTCTCTTTTTTCTTGTTCTCCTTCTTTCTCTTCTCTCTCTTTCTCTTTCTTTCTTTCTCTTTCTTTCTCTTTCTTTTTCTGTCTTTTCTCTTTCTTTTTCTGTCTTTTCTCTCTTTCTTTTTTTGTCTTTTCTCTCTCTCTCTCTCTCTCTCTCTCTCTCTCTCTCTCTCTCTCTCTCTCTCTCTCTCTTTATTGTTGTTCTCTCTCTTGTTGTTCTTTCTCACTCTTTCTCTTTCTCTCCGTTTCCCTCTATTTCTCTCTTTCTCTTTATCTGTCTTTATCTCTCTTTCTCCTTCTCTCTCTTTCTCTCTGTTTCTCTCTTTCAGGTGAGACCAACTGAGACATTGACCAGCAACCATTATTACTGTGCTTGTACAAAAGAACTCTGGATTATCCTTATTCATCTGCTTGAACATAGAAGCAAAACCCAACACACACAGGTATGACCACACACATTCACAAATTTACTCTGAGTGTATTCATTGCTTATTGTTATTCTCATTGCACTGTAACTTGTTTCCTCAGTCGTTTTGGGGCTACGTGAATGCGCTGCTGCAGGTTGTCCTGAAAGGGGTGCTTCCAGGCGACCGTGACCCTGGTCTGCCAGCAAACTGTAAGGATCCACTGGGTTTCACCTGGTGGCTAATCACACACCTTGCCCAACTCGGCATGTACAACCGCAATGGGACACTACAGAATGAGGTATGACATGCTAAATTTCCTTTGGAAACAAAGTGTCTATCTATAGACACTTCTACCCTTGTTATACTTGATAACAGCAGGTTTTCAGACTGTGTGAGCAAATAGTGCAACAAAATGTAAGAATAATGTTTCTCAATGTAAAATAACAGTACATAATCTAATTAAACGATTCAGAGAATCTGGACAAATCTCTGTATTCAAGGGACAAGGCCAAAAACCAGTATTTGCTGGCCGTGATCTTTGGGCCCTCAGACGGCGCTGCATCACAGATACCATTCTGTAGTGGAGATCATCACCCCTGCATGGGCTCAGAAACACTTCTGAAAACAACTGTCTATGGAAACAGTTTGTTGCTGATCTGCAGGAAGGTTTGCTCTCTGAGACCTGAGTTGGTGATCATTGCCCTGAAGGGACTTTACTGAAATTTAAAATCATGAAGCTCTCAGGACAGCACAAGAAACTGTTGCATGTAAATCTCTTAAGTGCGCACAAAAGTTTCTGATACCTGAAAACCTGAGGATTTAGTTTCTTTGCGAAGGTCGTTTTAGGTGCTCAATATCTTTGTTTTTGTTTATTGTCTTTCAGAAACAGCTGGAGGACAACTGGAGTTTTGTGTTGGAGCTGCTGAAGTCCAGCTGTGATATGAAGGTGAAGCCTAGGTTTAAATGCTCTTATTTGGAGAGTCACTCTAAATTGTCTACTTGAAACACAGTTCATCTCCTGGAAGTCTTTAAGCTAGCACAGTTTGGTGATTTCCTGCTCAAGTACAACAAGTAAACGTGGAGCAGTATGACCGAAACATGCTTACTGTTATGTGTGTTATGTGCACAAGTTCATTTTAACATAATTACCCAGTATGTCCTTGTTGTACTTCAGGTCGCAGTGCCAGAGGAGCAGATGCGGATGCTTGTGCATTGCTGTCTCTCTCTCAACCTGATGTGGGGGTCCAATGTCAGTGCTGTAAACACACTGTGGGAGTACTACAGTAAAAACCTGGTGGGTGTTTAATATGCTAAGTAAATGCAAACCAACAAAGAAATCATGGTATTTTAATAATAATAAAAGTAAATAAATAAATAAATAAACATTTTGAGAAACTAGGTGTCTACAGACCTTTTGATGTTCAGTGCATGTATAACTGCAAAGAGTTGTAATACTACTTTGATGGGTAGTAGAGCTTGACAGCCTCTGCCAGTAGACTGAAATTTCATTGTGGGTGGACCTTTTAGCCAGATAATGACCACAAACACGCATCAAAATCCACACAGAGGTAGTGACGGTAAGTTTTGTGATGGTCCTTCAAGTCTCCAGATTTGAACCCAACTGAACACCTGGTGTATTAAGTTAGTGTAAAAATCAAAAAGTGCAGCTTATCTATTTGTGGTTTATTAATTATATGCTGGTTTTAGCTCATTTTCATTAAAGGATGCTGGTGATTCTGGAGCTGAATCTAGCTTACAGGACTTTAGTGTCTTCATTTCCTGTCTGTGTTTTTCTGTCTGGATGCAGAATGGATTATTCTCTGTGCCGTGGTTGGGTGTGTCTGGTTTGGGCAGCATTAGCCCCACTCCCTTGACCCTGCTGGAACAGGCTAAAAGCTGCTGTAGTCCTGAGCCCATGACTTCCGCCAGCCATGCTCAGCTCTATCGCTCTGCGAACTCCTTCCTCATCTTCCTGCGCATGCTGGCGCTGCACCTGAGCCAAGAGAGCGCACCTGGTGCACCATGGAGACAGATCAAGGGCAGGTGAGTGGCCTGGTCAGTTTGCTCATTGGCAGTAATAAGAAGCCAGATGAATGGAAACAGAATCATTGTTGAAAGGTAGCAAGTGATTTGGCTGTGTAGCACAGTGCTTCCAAATGATGTGCATGGGTGAAACGTTTAAGATACCTGTCTCTGTTCGGGTATTCGTTACATTTTATCACAGGAAGACAGAAAAATATAGAGTATATGTATATTATATTGTGCCACTTTAAAACACTAGTGCCTCAATGTGAACACGTTATTAAGGCTGTGACTGAGAAGGCAAATGTAGTGTGGCTTTATGCTAAAAGTTGTACCAGTCACATGTTATTCATGTAGTAGGTATTTGTCCATTAACTCTTCTGGATGCCTGAATATCATTACTCTAAAAGCACATCACTACAAGTGTGTTAGAGCAGGGCCTGGTCTCACTTTTTTTTCTCAAAGTATACGGGGTGGGTGTATGTGTGCGTGGGGGGGGCGGGGGGGTGTAAGAGTGAAACGGGTGCTGTGGTATCCCTCTGAAGTTTTGATATGTTCCCATCTCCCCCAGAGAGCTGCTCTCTCTGATGTTTGAGGAAAGCGGCAGGAGTCCAGAGTCCATATCCCTCAGACTAGAGCTGTGTAATATCATTCGTCATTATTGCAGTGAAGGATACAGAGTGATATTGGAATCATATCGGTATCAAACAAAAAACAAAACAAAAAAAGAAAGCCGTTTAACCGTTTAAAAATGATTAAACATATCCCCCAAAGGAGATACTGACCGTCAGGTAAAGAACCACTGCCCTTGGACAAACATCATTAGAGAAAAAGTGGACGATATTTCTGGTCCAAATTGTAACAGGTATTCACAGCATCACAACTGAGAAAGATCTTAGTCCTGATTGAGAAATGGATGAGTTTGTACTGCAGTTCCTGTATTTAGTTCAGTTGGAGATAAACATGAGCATTATCTCTGCAACTTTAAACACAATGTGTGACTTTGAGATCTCTACTAAAACTCAAGAGGAGACGCATGAAATCATGAGTCTTTTTCTCAGGAGAAATATCTGATCAGCTGCTCGGATGCCAGTGTTGTGTAGGAGAAACTACAAAAAATGTAAGAAGACCTTTTTTCATTATTCTTATGTGCTACTGCGCTAAAATGTCTGAATTTAATCAATTTCGCTGTATAAACATACAAGAGAAGAATGTGATAGTAATTATGAAAAAACGGGATGGGTTTGTAGGTGTTTCTGTTAAAATGGCCAGTGGATTAACCTGCAAGGGAGGTGGAGCTAATAAACACACTGCCATCTATATATGATGAGAGAATTCTGAAGGTGTGGGAGATTTGTAGGGAAGCACCGATTATAGGAAATATGGGCTGCCAATGTCATTTTTTTTCCCTCATGTATGTGTAATGATACCAATTCATAAACATTTTATGAAATGCAGGAATTGAAAGGGTACAGAAATATCTGGATCTGGATTATGGAGAAATAAAACATAAGTTCTGTAGGGTTAAAGGTGAAGTAAAATGAATAAAATGCGGATCTTTAAGCACAAAAGCATCACCATTGTTACCTAAACCATCTCTCTTTTATTCTTTTCTCTTGCACTTTATCTCAGTCTCTCGGTCTCTGTCTCTCTCTGTCTGTCTCTCTTTTCTCTTCTTTTTCTCTGTCTCTCTCTCTGTCTCTCTCTCTGTCTCTCTCTGATTCACGCAGCAGGGATTGAGGCTGGTTAGACTGGGGGCGGGTAGGTTATGTACCCTGCAGTGAAGAATGGTCAGTGTTAGAGGAATTCATGAGTGAGGAGCTCACAGTATTGTTTGTGTTTATTCCCGCCGGTTTGTTTGTTTGTTTGGCCGCCTGTTTGTTCTGGACAGCTTTTTTCTGATGAGCAGATGCTACAGATTCCCGGAGCCTAAACACACACACTCCCTGCTGGGCTTATTAATGTGTGCGTGTATATGCGTGTATGTGTGGTTGGCCCAGCCCAGCCCAGTCGCTGCCAGCGCCTGCTATGCAGTGTCTGGAAAACCGAAAGCCTTCGTTAAGGCGAATTAACCGCCGCACTCATTAGCTAATTAGCCTTCATGTCTGTCGTGTGTCTGAGCACGCTCCAGACAGAGGGAAGTCATTATCCGGATTTATTTCGTCCCAGACGTGCACCGGCACCCCAGCGGACAGAACCGGGAGCGAGTCTTGGTTCTGTTTGGGTTGGGGTTAGTGCTGGGCATTTTAACTATTTTTGCCACTCAAATCTGTGCACATGTAAATAACTGGTATTCATATATCCTAAAGAGGGTCTTTTTTCATTGGTTGCCACTTTATGTCTAGAGACCAGCATTCATTTAATTAATGTCTAGTTATTAATTGTTCAGTGTCATTAAAAAAAAATGAATAAATAAATAAAAATAAAAAGATTTCACAGAAGCTTTAAAAACTAGATATATGAGCATTTTCAGCATTTAGTATGTTTGCCCTTGGTTCTTTTGGTTTTTCAAAGAAATCTGGGATATTTTTAGTGATGTTTTTCCACACCTCTGAAATTCAGTCTTAGAAGTTAGTTTCATTTCTCATGTTGCAAGTAAATTTACACTCATGAGTTCCTACAACCCTTCTCCAGAGTTCAGATGTCTAGTTTCTGAGTTCTAGTACAAATGGTCTTATTTACTTATTTTCTGATTTTCTCAGTAACAGCTTCTTGACAGCTGCACATCCTTTCATATCTGTAGCATTGAGTTGTTTTCTCACAGTGGAAGAATGGACAGGAACACCTGTGGATTTTTTTAAATGCAGTCATTTTCTCCTCTCTCAAAAATGAAAGCTACACTATTAAAAATCCGAAAGAAATCTGAGTAAGAGTGCACATGTGCTGAGAAGCTGAGCTAAAATCCAGCGTTCTTTATCGGATTTCTTAATCAGATTTCTAGATTTCTAAAGTGGGGTTTTGGGTGGGTGGGTGTGGGGGTCTGTGTGTGTTGGCGCTGGTATGAGTGCATCCATGTCCATGACTGAAGTGCCCTTGAGCAAGACACCTAACCCCCAACTGCTCCCCAGGCACTGTGGTTAGGGCTGCTCACTGCTTTGGTCAAGTGTGCTCACTGCCCCCTAGTGTGTGTGTTCACTTGTGTGCATGTATGTGGGTGTTTCACTGCATGGATGGGTTAAATGCAGAGGTCTAATTCCAAAGTGACTAATAGTTCTAAATTCTAATTCTATAGTCTTTTACTGAATACCAGTAAGGTGGAGATACAGTGGGGTTTCCGATAAAGTGGCTCCCGTTGCCTTTTTCCCGTTGTCTTTTTTAAAAAATGCCTGTATTGTATTTGTTTTGATATTTGTGCGTAGGTGTTCAGTTTTTATAGGAGTGAACTAAAATCTCCTCCACTGCACATTTTGCCTGAGTAGCCACAGTGAAGACACATGCTAATGATGCAGAATGAGAGCGCGTAAGTAAACCAGCTGATTAGCTGTAGTGGTCATGCTTTTAAGAATTGAGATTGTTCTTGTTGAGAGCTATGAACAGGCTTTTTAAACACATGGGGAGGTTTAATAAAAGCAGGCTGGGAAATGATTTGCTGTAGGTGATCATACCGTAATCCCACTTAGAGTTTAGCTTGATAGATGCGGGTGCAAGGTTTTATGTCATTAGTGGCTCAGAGCAGAGGTGGAATCGCGGTAATAAGTCATAAAAACAGATTTCAGATATAAACTCGGAAATGCATAGAATCTTCAGTCTCTGAATGCTTTAAGATTTCTGATTTCACTCCATCTCTGAATGTTTTCAGTAATTTGTCTTTATACCACCCAGATAATATGTTCATGTTTGTTGCTGTTTTGGTGAATTGCTGAAATCCAGTCATACTTCTATGTACAGCAGGGTGTGCTTGGCATCCAGTCCCTGCACTGCGGCGAAGGCTTGTTGATTACCTAACTGGTAATATTAGAATGATAACATGCTAAAAATAACATTTTTGTCAATTTTTATAGTGTCAGAAACCACAGAATTCATCAGATATATATAATTTAATCAGGTATCAGTCTGATATAGTGACTAGTTAAACTATTGGGATTGTCAGTGGCTTTCTAATTGGCACATTTCTACACATTTTCTGTTCAGTGCTTTTAATCTTTCTGATGGGGAACACAGTTCTGCAGACTTTGTGTATGTATGAGTCTTTTGTAGCAACATATAGTTGCTGGATAGAAACATAATAGCATCACATCTTTAAAAGATATTCAGCAGTTTGCTTTGGTCAGATGCTGAGGCGTTTTCTGGCACATACCACTTAGTTTCCCTCTAGTGTGTTTTTGTTGTAAGCACATTTTGAAACTCCATTGTCCATACACTTTATTCACAACCAGCCACTTATTTTACATCTTCATCTCCAATTAGTGCTCTAAATCCATTAGGTAGGAATGTGAGGAGCCTTAACAGCTCTACTTTTGACCAACACCAATCGTTTGGTGTGTTTCATCACTCAGCGTGACTGCGAGCCATCTACTTTCAGTCCATTTGACTCCTATGAAGAACAGCCAGCAACAAACTGTGTGGTTTGGGATGCAGCCAAACGTTTTGTCCTCTGATTCTTATAGAAATTGTAACTCATTAGGTTGAAATGATGACTAATAACTAAAGCACAAGTTATTACAAGTTATTAGGTTCTAGAAAGTGTTTGGGTTTTTCGAAATAAAATTTTGACAACTACTTACTTTTTTGTTTATTTTTTATTTGTCTTTCTGTTTTGCAAAATGTTGGTTTGATAGTTTAAGCTGAACTTAAAATCTCTGCTGAATGCGTTTAGAATTTGTGTGCTATTGTAAATTTCACTGAGGGCTTCCTGCTCCATAGGGATCTGTGTGATTTTAAAAAAAAAAAAAAAAAAAAAAAAAAAAAGTATTAATTTTTGTTTGTTTGTTGCGAGTGTGTGCACTTGGCTTTCTGTAACAGAATAGGCAGCTTTACTAAACCTGGGATTGCAGAACCAAAGAGTTTGATGACTTTAATGAGTGTAGAATATACCCACAGTATTAGAAAATACCAGTTCATGGCATGGTGGGTGTTTGTTAAAGTTAACTCCTAATAAACTCTCTTTTCTCTCTCAGTAACAATAGTGGCAGCCATGGCTTTTCGCAGTGCATGAAAAACAGGTGCACAGAAGTTTTCAAATATTTCAATTATTAAATTTTATAAAGCGGCCGCCTCAGATTTTATAATGTAAATTAAGAGGTTTAAAACTTATGCTATGTGGTTTGATCAGTTCGGAATTTCTTCAGTTTTGTGCTCGGATAAGCTCTGAGAAAACATAGACCGAAGGATATACGGACACTAATGGGTTAAATTATATTGTGGGTATTGTGTAGAAGTGTGTCAGTCGTGTCACTACCCTGTGTAATTAGAGACTCATCGTGTTGCAGAATACCAGCACATGTCTGGTGTGAAGACGAGGGGTTGCTGGATCATTAGGGTCACGGGTGTGTTTGGTCTCTGAGATGGAGACAGCAGGAGTGTGTTTGGATATGTTTTGGAGGAAACAGTACTGTCGGCGGAGACTGAGGGGGGTATTGATTTCTTTTTTTTTTGTTTTGCTGTGTGTTTGTTTCTGACACTTACCATGGTCTTTACAGCCTTTTCATCACACTGCCATAGAGGGTCATACAGCACTTTCAGATGCACGGATGCACACTGGGGAAAATATCTAATAGCGGTTTCTCTGGCCAAAATTATAACTGCGATTTCATTGCTTTTATTTTCCTTTAGGTTACTGTCTATGCCTGTCCGTGCCTTTTTCTTTCTACAGGCTTCAATGCAGAATGCGGAAGTTGGTATAGATGGATTTTTGTAGCAAATGTAGACTTTTTTTTTTTTTTTTTTTTTCCTTCTTCTTCTAGCCTGCATGTCTCTGTCCATATTGGGGAAGTAGTTGTGATTGTGTTTGTATGTGTTTAAAAATGAACAAAAATTTCAGTGTATGCCCGGTGGGAATATCCCATGGTGGTATTTTTAAAGTGACCCATA
The DNA here is from genome assembly GCF_015220715.1 of Pygocentrus nattereri. Taxonomy (NCBI): domain Eukaryota; kingdom Metazoa; phylum Chordata; class Actinopteri; order Characiformes; family Serrasalmidae; genus Pygocentrus; species Pygocentrus nattereri. Next base: position 26,336,754 of record NC_051229.1, read on the forward strand.
CGTTGTTTGTTCTTTAGTGTGGCAGCATATGTTAACTTATGTCATATGGTATAAGAAAGTACCACATGTTGGTGTCAGTGCATTTTTATGAGTATGCGTATGAGTAAATAAGCATAGTATCAGGCCGATACTGCCACCAGTATCAGTATTGATGCATCCTTAATTTCTCTAAATGATGCACTATACCCCGAAAACCAAAGAAAGAAGCCCACAAATTGAAATTCAAATAGAAAGATTTTAAAATTGAATAGAAAAAGTGCTTTTCAGAGTTACATCAACACAGAGAGGAAACAATTGAGAAAGCACTACCTTTAAACAAGCTCCTCCTTCTCCTTCTCCTTCTCTTTCTCTTTCTCCTCCTTCTCCTTCTCTTTCTCCTCCTTCTCCTTCTCCTTCTCCTTCTCCTCATGATGCGACCTCGATGAGCTGGAGCATTGTCGTCCATGAAGATGAAATGAGGCCTGTGTTGTTCATGCAGAGGCACAATGACTGGATTAATGATGTTGTTCAGTAGTTTGGGCTCGTCACTGTACCATTCACAAAGTGTAGGGCAGTTCTGTATTGACTGGACACACCTGCCCACACTAACACCACCACCTTGCTGTTAAGCTCCTTGTTAGAGAACAGGAAGTTGTGCAGAAAGTACTGAAACACTGAACAGCTGGGCATGTGCATTCAAAAGTTTAGAGAAGGTCACATTAAGTTCACCTGTAAAGGTTAGAGTGCATTTTAGGTTCATCCTGAAATTTCACCCAAAAGCCAAATATCCCTGACTTTTTGTGAGTAGTATATGTGCAAAAAAATGTCACTCTGGGCCTTCTGCAATGGCAGCTCCAGAAGACAGGCTGCTCTGTAGTAGTCTCTCTGCTGAGTCACTGTGAACTTGCTACAAGGTAAAACATACTAAAATGTCTGGCCACAAGTAAAACAGGGGCTTCATATGTCTTTAATCTAAAACTGCCAAAAAACGTACATGCAAATTACTGTTAACCAGAGACACTAGCAGAAGAAGCGTTTTCCTCATGTTTTGACATTTATGGCCTAAATTGAAGGCCCATTTCTATTAGTCACAGTTCAGCACTGGTTCCCAAAACATAACTAAGCACAATGTCATTTGTTAAGCTCAGTGAACAAAGATAGTGTCCCTCATTTGCATCTGTATAACATCTGCAATATGTCTGTGTATGCCTCTCTGTCAGGCCCAAGGTTTCAAAGGTTTCCCAATAATCTCCACAAAGTCACTTTCATCTGGTTCTACAATTCTGGAAAAAGCCAGATTCAGCTCATCTACTTTAGACCACATTAATCCTCATCTCAGTTACAGCTTAAATGTCTATATGCTATATGAATGCTAATAAAATGGTCAGAGTGTAGATACAAAGAGCTGGCCTCCTTGTTTTCCTATTCTGGATACTGCAGTTTACCTCCTCCCATTCACACTGAACTTATAAGGAGTGTTTGAGTTTCTGGACTGCTCTTTGAACGAAGAGAAATACAGGGAAAAGATCATTTTACATATATCAGTCTTAAAGGCACAGTAACAAACACCCTGTTAAATTCCAAGGGACAAAGAAAGATGGAAAAATTAATTTGGTACATTTGAAATTTTTGGTACATAAAACTGCATAAATGTTCAATTATAAGGGAAGAAAAAAAAATGTAAAATGTAGGATGTGAGCCCTTTAAGATTGCTTAACAGTTCCACATTGAGTCAAATGTGTGGTGATTTAGGCATGTTAGACTTAGACAGGCTTTGTCATTCAAATTTACACCATACAGTGCCATTAGAACGAAATTATGTTGCATTGGCTCAGAGTAGATCAGGGAGAAAAGAAGAAAAATAAATAATACAATGTAGTTCAAAGTGTAGGGCATATGTAAACATATGTATATTAACTGCTAAATACATTTAAAATAAGTATATGTACAGAGAGTCTACTGCACTGGAGCTCCCAAGTATTGAGTAATCCAAAAAAAAAAAAAGAATTGAAGCAGTGTTTTATTTAGTTGGTGAGGTATGTTTCCATTACTTGATGGGTACAATATCGTCATAGCTCCAGGGCAAAACTATAGAAACAAACAGCAGAAACCAAATGTCCTGATCCAGCTTCTTTAAATATTTTCTCCTCTTTCTCTCACATTCTCTTTTTTAGAATCTACTCCAAGTTCCATGCCCGTCGCATGGCTGAGCTGTCAGAGTCGGGATTGCATAATTTCCTGCTGCTGTTCCTGGTGTTGGCACGTTGTGGTGATCTGGAGGATGCGGCAGGACGAGCATGTGACTTGCTTAGCTTGCTGGTACCTAGGTCCGTGCCACCCACCCTCTGTGCCCTCCAGTGGCGAGGGCAGCTGGCCCTGCTGCTGCTGTTTGGTGGGCATGGGCTAGACCTGGCACCATTGGCATCCAAACTGTCCTCCGCCTTCACTGACGCTGCCCGCGAGTTCTACCTGAAGACGACGGAGCCAGCTCGCCGGACTGCGCTCTGGCATCCCCTGTCGACATACCTGGAGGGAACAGCAGAGCTGTGGCAGACCAGCGCCACCCTGTGCCAGTCTGAAGAATCACTGCTTGGGGAAGGGTTTGGCCTGCTGCTGCCCGCATGTCGAACAGCTGAGCTAAACACAGCACTGAGCTTTCTACAGACTGCACTAACACAGCTACGGTAAGCACATACACTTGCTGCCCGCCACATACCCTCTGCTGTTTTCTCTCTTGTGACTGGGCTGCTGTTTCAAGCCTGTTGATCTTGCAGTCACACAATCTGCTGGTTTTGTCCCTCGTGTCCCCGGTGGTCTCTGAAACTTGTGCTTTTTTTCACATTGACAATGGCTCGATTGTGAATAAGTTCTCTATCCATAGTGGCAGTACAGGGGTGTGTTTCAGTGCTTGTTTGTTAGAGAGAGTGTATGTGGAGGCTCCTGTGTGTGTCTGTGGGAGTCTGTGGCCCCTGGGTCACATTCTACAGGTGCTAGCAGAAAGCTGTGTAGAGTTTCTGCACTGTGTGTGTGTGTGTGTGTGTGTGTGTGTGTGTGTGTGTGTGTGTGAGAGAGAGATCACTGCAGGGATGATGGTGTATCTTACACTGCTCGCATGTCCACAGGTCACAGAGAGCACCTGAATCTGAATTTATTTGTTTTCATATATTTTAAAGGTAAAAATGGCTTTATATGAAAGCTAAAATTTTTTTAATTCTTAAAAACAGAAAGAGGAAAATTTGCTTATTTTTGATTCCTGATGTTACGTTTAGGCTTAAAAAAGTATTACATATACTGTACAGTCACATGTGAAAATTTGAGAACTCCCCATCAAATTGGATAATTTATTGAAAAGAATAAATTCTTTATGGGATCCTCATCCTGTACATTCTCAAGAAATTATAAATAAAATATAGTATAAGTATGTCCTCTGTAGAGGATGTGATGACTTATTTTCACCTAGATAAAACAAAACTTGTCATATGACCAGCGTTACCCAAACCTTTGCATATGACTAACTTGCTATTGCTATATTTGCACACACATTTATATATATATATATATATATATATATATATATATATATATATATATATATATATATATATATATATATATATATAAAATATGAAATAAATATATAATAAATAGTGATTTTCTGGATGTTAGCGTGTTTATTTAACCACTTCCAAGGAAGCCCAGTATTATATGTAGTTAAAAACCGACTACTGGTTTGACCAATCGGTGCTTCAGTAAATTCTGCTCATGATGTAATTGATGATATTAACAAGTCTCTGTGGCGGCTGTGAAGGTGTCAAGGAAAAATATGGACCCAAGAAATGCTTGTTACTTTTTATAGTTTTTATGTTTATTTGAATTATGAATATGACTTTATTCTAATGTATATTGTGATAAACTCACTGCTGAGGTAAATGGTTTAAAAATTTGCTTAGATGCCTAAAACTTTCACACCGTACTGTATCATACTGTACATCGTACATATCAAGCAGGTGACTGTCCTTCCAGCGATATGATGAGGATGTGCGGCTGTCAAAAAGCTGCTTCTCAGAAAAGACTTGCAAATCAAAGACAGAAGCTGCTGATATTCTCAGAACAATGGACTGACCACCTCTGTGTCACTGGATTTGTTTTGGATTACTTTGATTGTGAGAAGCAGCAAATGCAACAAACGTCTAGGACTGAACTTTGGAAATTTGGAAAAATGTCCCTGCAGATTTTTTTTGAAAAATTAAAAGCTAATATATGTTCTGCTTCTTGCTGACTTATATATGAATTTTATATACAGCTGTTTTGACCCCCCCTCTGACTTTTGCACAGTACTGTACATATGAGACGTATATAAACATGCGCATGCATTGTGGATGACTACTTTGTGAAGTTCTTGAAATTTTAATTTGGTCTATCTCACTGTCCTACAATATTTTACACACATTTGCTCAGACTGCCTCCCGGAAGTGTTAATAGAGACATAGCTCGGTCCCCTCGTAGGTGAACTGCCGTCACTAATGTTAATCTTCTCCACTGTGCTTGTTCCCAGCATGCTTGTGTTGGGGGCCGCTCATTAGCTCATTAATAACTGATAAGACACTGCCGGACAGTGTGTGATTCACACACACATACTGACCCAGTTTATGAAAACTGCCACCCATCCATCCATCCCCACAAATTACTCTTAATTTCTGTGCCGTTCGGCGCTATCTCAGTGATTAATGCGTTTTCACTGACACAATTAATGTGTAATTACAGTGGTGTGTAAATTAAGCTGCTGAAAGCTTTAGCTGAATTATCCTGCAGGACACACACGACTGCCGACTGAATCTGACCAATAACGCGCACACATGACACCGACCAAGAGCCAATCACACTCTAATTCCACTCATTGCATTCTCTCCCACGATCCTGTGCATGTGAGGTAAGCGAGTTGTCACTGTGGCGACCCCCGCCGTGTGCCGAGCCACTAATCGAGTTCTTGGTAATCGATTAATCAGGTTTCTCTCCTACTGTGCTCTTCCCCCGTGCCCTGTTCCCCAGTGTGCATGTGTGTCTGTCTGTCTGTCAGTCAGTGGATCCATGTGTAACTGTGTCTCTCTCTGTGTGTGTCTCTGTATGTCTGTGTGCATGTGTCTGTGCATGTGCATGCGTGTGCGTGAATCTACCTTAGACATGGACATGTAAATCTTGTAAGATACATTCAAGGAAAATTTTCTTTACTTTTAATGATTCACTTTTACTATAAATCCTTCAATAAATATTTTCTATTGCATAGATATAATTTCGCTTGATTGATCATATGTGTCCGACATGATTGAATATGTAATTAGATGAGTGTCAGCAGTTAAGAATCTATCTATCTGTGTCTCTAACTCTATCACACTGCCTCCTACCCGTTGCACACTGCCTACTACACACTGCCTTTTATACACTACACACTGCCTTTTATACACTACATACTATGCATTGCCTTTTACATAGTGCACACTGCTGTTTCCTCTAGGATTTTTTCAGCAGCAGTGGTGAGCCAACGTGTGCACGCGTGTGTGTGCGTGTGTGTGCATACTTATCAGAGCTGTGAGGTTTATTTCATGTGTTTCTGTCAAGGGAGGAATTAAGAGGATCTCAGATGGTATGCGTGTGTGAAGGTGGGATTTAGAGGGGGGGGGTGTTGCAGTGTGAGTGTGTATGTAAAGGTTCCCCCACAGAAACGAGTCTAATGAATTCACACACTAATTGATTGGCTTGCACTCTGTGGATTAGGTATAACCTCGCTGGAAAGCACAGATGTGTGTAAGTCTGTGTGTGTATGTATTTATATTAGCGCTGCACTATGTGTTGTGTTTTCAGGTGTTTATACAACCCAATTTCTAAAAAACTTGGGACGCTGTGCAAAATGTAAATAAAAACCAATGCAATGATGTGCAAATCATTTAAACCCTACGTTTCATTGAAGATATTTCGAAGACAGCATATTAAATGTTGAAACTGAGAAATTTCATTGTTTTTTGAAAAACTATGTGCCCATTTAGAATATGATACCAACAACATGTTAAAAAAACTTGGGACAAAGTTGGCAACAAAAGACTGGCAAAGTTGTGTAATGCCACAAAAAACCAAATTGGAAACGGGTCAGTAATATGACTGGGTATTAAAAGAGCAGAGTCTTTCATAAGTAAAGCTGTGGAGGGGTTCACCAATCTGTGAAAGACTACATGATCAAATAGTGCAACAATTCAAGAATAATGTTCTCAGCATGAAATAGCTAAAATAAAAAAGAACTTTGCTTTTAATAATATGCGGTACATAATAACATTAAAAGACTCAGAGAATCTGTATAAATCTCTGTATGCAAGGGACAAGGCCAAAAAAAACTATATTTGCTGGCCGTGATCTTTGGGCCCTCAGACGACACTGCATTAAAAACAGACATGATTCTGTAGTGGAAATCACTGCATGGGCTCAGAAACAATTCTGAAAACCACTATCTGTGAAAATAGTTCATCACTGCATCCAAAAATGCAAGTTAAAACTCAAATGCAAAGACGAAACCAAATATAAACAGGATCCAGAAATGCTGCCACCTTCTCTGGGCCTAAGCTCATTTAAAATGGACTGAGGGGAAGTGGAAAAGTGTCCTGTGGTCCAACGAATCCACATCTGAAATTCTTTTAGGAAATCACGGACACTGTGTCCTCCAGGCTAAAGACCACTCAGCTTGTCATCAGTGCACAGTTCAAAAGCCAGTATTCATGATTGTTTAGGGGGCATTAGTACACATGGCATGGCTGATATTCTCATCTGTGAGGGCACCATTAATTCTGAATGATATATACACGTTTTGGCAACATCTGCTGCCATCCAGACAATGTCTTTTTCAGGAAAGGCCTTGATTATTTCAGCAAGACAGTGCCAAACCACATTCTACATGTTTTACAACAGCATTGCTCCGTATTGAAAGAGTCCAGGTGCTAAACTGGCCTGACCATCTCCACTGAAAACATTTGGATGGTTATGAAGTAAGAAATACAACAAATGAGCCCCTGAACGATTGAGAAGCTGAAATCCTCTTTCAAGCAAGAATGGGAAAACATGTCACTTTCACACCTACAGCAGTTGCTCTTCTCAGTTCTCACTCAGAGTGTTGTTAAAAGGTGTGATGAAACACAGTGGTCAACATACTCTGTCCCAACTTTAAAAATTATATATATATATATATATATATATATATATATTTCACAGTTTCAACATTTTAATTTGTTGTCTTTGTATGTGTTTCAATGAAATACAGGGTTTATATAATCTGCACATCATTACATTTTGTTTTTATTTACATTTTGCACAGCATCCCAACTTTTTTGTAAATTGGGTCATTATAGTAGCCTCTGCAATTTCAGTGCTGTAGAACAGTAGCTGTGGATCGTTCGTTACCAACAGTGAGTGGGGGGAGTTAGTCAGTAGCTCCTCCTTGTTTATAGTCTTGTTAAACTTGAGTGAGTGAGGATGAGTAAGTGAGTTACAAGCCAGCTCCATGAAGTACTTCACATCTAAAATACATGGTTTAATTGAATATACGATTACAGCTCATCCATGAGGCAGAAAAAAGAGCTAAGTAGAAAACAAGGTGAAGTATCTTCAGTAGACTGGTCCAAAGGACAAACAACAACAACAACAACAGCCAAACAACAAATATCTGCTAATTTAGGATTGTCTGCTGATTTGTCTGAAAGGTTGGTGGGCCTGCTTAGACTGAACACGCTTCAAAGCATCATAACCCCCACCCCCCCAAATCCCCCGGCCCTCACTGTACTATATCAAAGCAAGTAATGAATTTTGTGAATCTATATACGTCTGTGCCTGCATGTTGAGTGTTGAATGTAAAGGGTCAGTAAAAGTGCAATGTTTAAAGTTATTTTTCATACATTTTAATTGTCTCTCTTTCTCCCTCTCTCTTACTTTCTCACTTGCCCTGTCTTCTTTCTCTTTCCCCATCTTCTTTCTCTTTCTCCATTGGTCCTTCTATCTGTCGCTTACTCTATCACTCATCACTCTTTCTCTCTCTGCTCTGTCCTTCTTTTCTTTGTTTCTTTACCTTGCTATCTTCCTCTCTCACCATCTGTCCCAATATCACTCTCTGCCACTTTCTTCCTTTTGTCTTAATTTTTTTTTTCTCTACCTCTGCTCTGTCTCTCTTGCTTATTCCCTTCCTTACTCCTCCTTTCTCTCTAACCATCTGTCCCTCTATCTCTATCTATCTGTCTCTCTGTCACTTTTTCTTTGTTTCTGCCTCTTCTCTGTCCCCCTTTTTCCTACCTCACCCGTCTCTGTCACTCATTCTTTGTTTCTCTCTCTCTCTCTCTCTCTCTCTCTCTCTCTCTCTCTCTCTCTCTCTCTCTCTCTCTCTCTCTCTCTCTCTCTCTCTCTCTCTCTCTCTCTCTCTCTCTCTCTCTCTAGGAGAGTACGGCAGCGTTTTAATCAGCTCGGCTCCTCTGACTTCCCCAGTTGGGCTCCTCCTCCCAGCGTGGTTAAAGAGCGCCACTTAGTGGTGGCCGTTGCTCTGTGGACTCATTTCTTCCCGTTCCTGCGCGGCCTCAGACTTTCTCAGACCCCTCCACCACAACTGGCTGACGCAGCCGCAGGTCAGAGCAGTGGGAAAGAAGGGCAAAGAACCCCAAACTGAATGAATATGAAGGAACGCTTCCATCTCTGTCTGCTAGATCAGGTTGACAAATAAACAACTGTTTGACCAATGCTGTTGGTTAAAAAAAAATTTATGACGATTTGAATTAATTCCCAATAAACAGCAGTTCCTGTTTGAATAGGTCAGTTCATCATTCAGTTGGGCAATGTTTTCAACTTTTGGCAAAGTTAATTGGTACCCCATAGGCAGTTGGTTCTGTGAGACGTTCCCATTTAGAAATGTTACAACCAGCTAAATATACTCATGTTCAGGGACACTTTTCAGGAGGATTTTAACATGTGTGTCCTATTGTAAGCCAACCTCCACAAGCAGTGACAGACCTTGCGTTTTTCCTGAGTATTTCAACTGCAATTTAAATCTTAATTGTTTACTTTAAATTAAAAGTCCTGGCTTGAGCCTCCAGAGCTGAATGTTTTGTGCCAGTTAGTTGTGGTTGTGATGTGACGGAGCATGGGTTTTTAGTTGCTTTTGGTTGGACAAACTTATATATAGACAGTTCACCAGCTCTGTATTATTATATTTATATTATTATATATTATTATTATTTTTAATATACTTAAAATTAAGATGCAACACTGATTTTGTAAGCTATAAAGTTGCAGCTCTTTGACATTTAAAAATTGCACTCTTTCAAATTGCTGTTTTCATATAAAAATGATTGTTTTAACCCTAATTTACACCTTTCATTTACGCCATTTGGCAGACACACTTATCCAGAGCGACTTAGTTTGATCATTTTACACAGGTAGGCGAAGGTGGTGTTAGGAGTCTTGCCCAAGGAGTCTTATTGGTATAGTCTAGGGTGCTTGTCCAAGCATGGGATTGAACCCCAGTCTACAGTGTAGAAGGAAGAGGTGTTACCCACTACACTCCAATGATTTCACTAATTTCACTAAAATTGCATCCAGATGAGATCAAAGACCAGTTCAGTAGATCAGCTACAGATCTGAATCAAAACACTTCCTCAACAGCACATCAACACGTTGTTTCCCAGGCATAATTATATACAGATAACAAAAATGCATACTGTTAAGTTAAATGCGATCAAGATCCATCTCTGACCTTCCCAAATGTGATGTGGTTTGAGTAATCCATTGTAATCTTAATTTTAATTGCTTTAGGGTTTGCATGTCTAGTTTGAGGTAATCGACAGTGCCGTAGATAAAGTTAAGATCGAAACGCACTGGAGTTTTTCTTTAATGCTCATAACTGACTCCCTCTCCATAGAGAATGTAGAATCACTGTCCACAGTGCGAATGTGTACACCTGATCAGAATGTGACCGTGTATTGGGAGCGGGTTAAACAGCAGCAGCAGTCAAGTGTCCATGATAACATTACCGTGTGTGTTGAGTATCATACACTGAATTATCAAACACTCCAACACTACTAATCCTGTGTCTTTGTTTTCTTCAGGTTTCACTCTGTTAGCGCTGGACATGCCTAGCTCCGCCCCGCAGGACCTCCAGCCCCACCCACTTCAGGCCATAATACAGTGCTTTGGCTGGGATGAGATGCTCTGCCCCCTGCTGGTGACCAGATACCTCAATCACCTGCTGCAGAATGGGTATTCACAGCCCTTTGTTCTTTTTCTCTTTTTATTGACTAATTTTACATTGTTTAGTGCAAGTGTATAGAGTGTATTTATGATTCATTTACTGTTAGCTTCATTGAAAGAAAATGTGCTTTTCTTTCAAAAATAAGAAAATTACTAAGTGACCCCAAACTTTTGATTGTGTGTGTGTGTGTGTGTGTGTGTGTATATGTATATATATATATATATATATATATATATATATATATATATATATATATATATATATATATATATATATATACACACACACACACACACACACACACACACACACACACACACACACACACACACACACACACACACACACACAGACAGACAGACAGTGGGGCAAAAAAGTATTCTACAAATTTTCTAGGGGGTTGAGGTCTGGAGACTGGCTAGGCCACTCCAGGACCTTGAATTGCTTTTTACGGAGCCACTCCTTCGTTGCCCGAGCAGTGTGCGGGATCATTGTCAAGCTGGAAGACCCAGCCATGTTCCATCTTCAATGCTATCACTTATAGAAGGAGGTTTTGGCTTAAAATCTCATGATACATGGCCCCGTTCATTCTTCCCTTAACACGGATGAGTCGTCCTGTCCCCTTTGCATAAAAACAGCTCCAAAGCATGATGTTTCCACCTCCATGCTTCACAGTAGGTATGGTGTTCTTGGGATGCAACTCATCATTTTGACCCCACGGGATGAGATCTTGCATGGACCCCAGATCAAGGGAGATTATCAATGGTCTTGTATGTCTTCCATTTTCTTACAATTGTTCCCACAGTTGATTTATTCACAACAACCTGCTTGCCTATTGTAGAGTCACTCTTCCCAGCCTGGTGCAGGACTACAATTTTCTTCCTGGTGTCCTTCGACAGCTCTTTAGTATTGGCCGTGGTTGAGTTTGGAGTGTGACTGTTTGAGGCTGTGGACAGGTGTCTTTTATACAGATAACGAGGTCAAACAGGTGCCATTAATACAGGTAACGAGTGGAGGACAGAATAGCTTCTTAAAGGAGAAGTTACAGATCTGTGAGAGCCAGAAATCTTGCTTGTTTGCGGGTGACCAAATAATTATTTTCCACCCATCCACCCATCCACCCATCCACCCATCCATCCATCCATCCATCCATCCATCCATCCATCCATCCATCCATTATCTTCCGCTTCTCCGGGTTTCGGGTCGCGGGGGCAGCATCCTAAGCAATGAAGCCCAGACCTCCCTTTCCCCAGCCACTTCCACCAGCTCTCCAAGGGGGATTCCGAGGCGCTCCCCGGGGTCTCCTCCCAGGTGGACTCGCCTGTGACACCTCCCGAGGGAGGCGTCCAGGAGGCATCCTAACCAGATGCCCGAACCACCTCAGCTGGCTCCTCTCGACGTGAAGAAGCAGCGGCTCTACTCCGAGTCCCTCCCGGATGACTGAACTTCTCACCCTATCTCTAAGGGAGAGTCCAGACACCCTGCGGAGGAAACTCATTTCGGCCGCTTGTATTCGCGATCTTATTCTTTCGGTCATTACCCAAAGCTCATGACCATAGGTGAGGGTGGGAACGTAGATCGACCGGTAAATCGAGAGCCTTGCCTTATGGCTCAGCTCTTTCTTTACCACAACAGACCGGTAAAGAGCCCGCATCACTGCTGACCCAGCACCAATCCGCCTGTCAATCTCCCGCTCCCTTGTACCATCACTCGTGAACAAGACCCCGAGATACTTGAACTCCTCCACTTGAGGCAAGAGCCTATCCCCGACCCAGAGAGGGCTCTCCACCCTTTTCCGCCTGAGAACCATGGTCTCGGATTTAGAGGTACTGATTCTCATCCCAGCCGCTTCACACTCAGCTGCAAACCGATCCAGCGAAAGCTGAAGTTCGCGGCCTGATGTCCCCAATAGGACCACATCATCTGCAAACAGCAGCGATGTGACCCTGAGGTCACCAAACCGGACACCCTCCATCCCTTGACTGCGCCTAGAAATTCTATCCATAAAAATGATGAATAGAATCGGTGACAAAGGGCAGCCCTGACGGAGTCCAACTCTCACTGGGAACGAGTCTGACTTACTGCCGGCCATGCGAACCAAACTCCTGCTTTGTTTGTACAGGGCCTGAATGGCTCGTAGCAAAGAGCCATGTACCCCGTACTCCCGAAGCACCTCCCACAGAATACCCCGGGGAACACAGTCGAATGCCTTCTCCAGATCCACAAAGCACATGTGGACTGGTTGGGCAAACTCCCATGAACCCTCCAGAATCCTGGAGAGGGTGAAGAGTTGGTCCAGTGTTCCACAACCAGGGCGGAACCCGCACTGTTCCTCCTGGATCCGAGGTTCGACTATAAGCCGGACTCTCTTCTCCAGTACCCCTGCATAGACCTTGCCAGGGAGGCTGAGGAGTGTGATTCCCCTGTAGTTGGAACACACCCTCCGGTCCCCTTTTTTAAAAAGAGGCACCACCACCCCAGTCTGCCAATCCAGTGGCACCGCCCCCGATGTCCACGCAATGTTGAAAAGGCGTGTCGGCCAAGACAGCCCCACAACATCCAGAGCCTTGAGGAACTCAGGGCGGATCTCATCCACCCCTGGAGCCTTGCCACCAAGGAGCTTCTTAACTACCTTAGCGACTTCGGCCTCAGTAATGGACAAGCCTATTCCCATGTCCCCAGACTCAGCCTCCTCACTGGAGAACGTGTCGGTGGGATTGAGAAGGTCCTCAAAGTACTCCTTCCACCGCCCAATGACGTCTTCAGTCGAAGTCAGCAGCACACCATCTCCACTATATACAGTGCTAGTGGCACACTGCTTTCCCCTTCTGAGTCGCCTGACGGTTTGCCAGAATCTTTTCGGAGCCGACTTAGTCACTTTCCAAGGCCTCACCAAACTCCTCCCATATATGGGTTTTTGCCTTGGCGACGACTGAAGCCACAGATTGCTTGGTCTGTCGATACCTCCCAGCTGCCTCTGGTGTCCCACAGACCAACCATGCCTGGTAGGACTCGTTCTTCAGCTTGACGGCATCGCTCACCTGGGGTGTCCACCAAAGAGTTCGGGGATTACCGCCCCGACAGGCACCAACTACCTTGCGACCACAGCTACAGTCGGCCGCTTCAACAATGGAGGAGCGGAACATGGCCAATTCTGAGTCAATGTCCCTCACCTCCCCTGATATCTGGTCAAAGTTCTGACGGAGGTGTGAGTTCAAGATCAATCTGATACGTTCTTCTGCCAGACGTTCCCAGCAAACCCTCCCTATACGTTTGGGCTTCCCTGGTCTGACCGGCATCTTCCCCCACCACCTGATCCAACTCACTACCAGGTGGTGATCAGTTGACAGCTCAGCTCCTCTCTTTACCCGAGTGTCCAAAACACATGGCCGCAAGTCCAATGACATGACTACAAAGTCAATCATTGAACTGCGGCCTAGGGTGTCCTGGTGCCATGTGCACTTATGGACATCCTTCTGTTCAAACATGGTGTTCGTGATGGACAAACTGTGGTTTGCACAGAAGTCCAAAAACTGAACACCACTCGGGTTCAGATCAGAGAGGCCACTCCTCCCAATCACACCCCTCCAGGTCTCACTGTCATTGCCCACGTGAGCGTTGAAGTCCCCCAGTAGGACAATAGAGTCTCCAGGAGGAGCACTTTCAAGCACCCTTCCCAAGGACTCTAAGAAGGCTGGGTACTCTGAACTGCTGTTTGGTGCATAAGCACAGACAACAGTCAGGACCCGTTATTATTTTCCACCATAATTTACAAATAAATTCTTTAAAAATCCTACAGTGTGATTTCCTGGATTTTTTTTTTTTCTCATGTTGTCTACCTATGATGAAAATTACAGACCTCTCTCATCTTTCTAAGTAGGAGAACTTGACTAAATACTTTTTTTGCCCCACTGTGTATGTGTGTATATACGCACATACATACACACACACACACACACACACACACACACACACACACACTATATATATATATATATATATATATATATATATATATATATATATATATATATATATATATATATATATATATATATATATATATATATATATATATAATGTGTGGTAAATGACTATTCTAGCTGCAAATGTCTGGTTTTTAATGCAATATCTACATGTATATAGTGTGTATATAGGCCCATTTCCAACAACCACCACTCCAGTGGTTTAATGGTACATTGTGTTTGCTAACTGTGTAAGAAGGCTAATGGTTTAGAAAACTCTTGAAAACCCTTGTTCAAGTATGTTAGCACAGCTGAAAACAGTTTGGCTGATTTAGAGAAGCTATAAAACTGACCTTCCTTTGAGCTGGTTGAGAATTTGGAGCATCACATTTGTTTGTTCTATGAAACTCTCACAATGGCCAGAAAAAGAGAACTTTCATGTGAAACTCGACAGTCTATTCTTGTTCTTAGAAATGAAGGCCATTCCATGCGAGAAATTGTCAAGAAACTGAAGATGTCCTACAATGGTGTGTACTACTCCCTTCAGAGGAGAGCACAAACATGCTCTAACCAGAGTAGAAAGAGAAGTGGGAGGCCCCGCTGCACAACTAAGCGACAAGACAAGTACTTTAGAGTCTCTAGTTTGAGAAACCGACACTTCACAAGGTCCTCAACTGGCAGCTTCATTAAATAGTACCTGCCAAACACCAGTGTCAACCTCTACAGTGAAGGGGTGACTCCAGGATGCTGGCCTTCAGGGCAGAGTGGTAAAGAAAAAGCCATATCTGAGACTGGCTAATAAAAGCAAAAGATTAATATGGGCAAAAGAACATAGACATTGGACAGAGGAAGATTGGAAAAAGTGTTATGGACAGACGAATCTAAGTTTGAGGTGTTTGGATCACACAGAACATTTGTGAGACACAGAACAACTGAAAAGATGCTGGAAGATGATGGCCTGATGCCATCTGTCAAGCATGGTGGAGGTAATGTGATGGTCTGGGGTTGCTTTGTGCTGGTAAAGTGGGAGATTTGTACAAGGTCAAAGGGATTTTGAATAAGGAAGGCTGTCACTCCATTTTGCCACGCCATGTCATACCCTGTGGACAGCGCTTGATTGGAGCCAATTTCTTCCTACAACAGGACAATGACCCAAAGCACACCTCCAAATTATGCATGAACTATTTAGGGAAGAAGCAGGCAGCTGGTATTCTATCTGTAATGGAGTGGCCAGCCCAGTCACCAGATCTCAACCCCATTGAGCTGTTGTAGGAGCAGCTTGACCGTATGGTACGCAAAAAGTGCCCATCAAGCTAATCCAACTTGTGGGAGGGGCTTCTGGAAGCATGGGGAGACATTTCTCCTGATTAATTCAGCAAATTAACAGCTAGAATGCCAAAGGTCTGCAATGCTGTAATTGCTGCAAAGGGAACATTCTTTGATGAAAGCAAATTTTCAAGGAGAGCAAGGAGAAAATTATTATTTCAAATGAAAAAAAAATTATTTCAAACCTTGTCAATGTCTGGACTATATTTTCTATTCATTTTGCAACTCATTTGAAAAATAAAAGTATGAGTTTTCATGGGAAAACTAAATTGTCTGGGTGACCCCAAACTTCTGATCGGTAGTGTATGTATAAATTTGGTTGCTTTCTTTCTTCCGCTATTTAATTTTCTTATGCTATAACGAAATGTTTGAGGTGCTGAATGACTGTCTACACTGTGTGACTGTTTAAGAAACTAATTTACAGTTTTCCTCTTCACCTCAAATGTAGTTGATAGTGTCTGAAGTTTACTTCTTTACTTCTGTAGCTAAAAAGTGATGGAAGCTCCTGTGTAAAAATAATGAAGCAAACCTCAGACAACAAATGTGGTGGATGTTGGAAAATGTGTAGGATGATTGGGAAGCTGTTTAAGTTTTGTTAAGTGACTTAACTGTTGCTTTAAATTATGCTCTCCTCTCTGGTACTGCAGTGAGTTGGTGGGCTGGATGGGTTCTGGGTCTGCATCCAGTTCGGCACAGGCGCTATGTGTGAGGGCTTGGTTCCGCTGTGTTTTACAGCAGCATCTACACAAAAGCTCAGACAACAGCAGGGCAGGTACAATTTCCGCAAAAGACATCTATTAAGCCTCTAAAAGCACACAAGGCCTTAGTTGTCTTACAAAGTCTAAAGTTTATCATCTTTTTTGATATGTTGTTGAAATTATATAATTAGTTAGTGGTAGATTAGGGCATGTTCACACATGACTATGGCTTGATTAAGACGAATCCTTGTGCAGTTGGCCTGTTAGTGAAGTGTTAGAGTAAGTGAGACTGCTACCATGTGAACCTTGGTGCACATCAGATAAACTGACTGAGAACCTCTGAGGAGATCAGTCTTGACCTTTTTTCAAACATATTCTGGTACAGTTTGTTTGAAATATGAACACACAAAGAATCAAACATCTGAACGGACCAAACAGACTAAGTCGTTGTTTCATCTCTACAAACCTTCACTGGAAGGCCCAACACCTTAAATTCTGTAGCTGATTTGATATGTTGGCATGTTGATCATTTTCTCACATCATTATCATTTTGTTTAATAGAATAGATAGATTTGACTTTACAACATGGCCAAGGCACAATCAGAACCATCTGTACACATTTCACTACTCAAATATGTTCTATATTAATCTGTTAAGTTTCTGACATTTTTATGGGTTGAATTTCCTGATTCCTGGTATGTGTGTTGTAGGTAAGGTGCTGGATGAGCAGTTAGCAGAGTTAACCAGGCTGGTGCTCCGGCTTCCAGAAATAGATTCTCTGTTGCAGAGAGCAAGTTTACAGTCCACTGCTAGTAAATTGGAGCCTAAACCTGCACTGGCACTATTTATCAAGGTAAGAACACACACACTAATACACACATACTGAGGTGCAATCATTAATTGAATGTGTAAAAACTTTGTTGTTTACTTAAAAACATTACTTAAAATCACTTAATAATGTTCGGGGTAGTCGTGGCCTGGAGGTCAGGGAACCTGCGTGTTGGCGCTGGTACGAGTGCATCACACAGCTATGTTGCTTGGCTTTTTACACAGTCACTGCTTGTTTGTAAGTTGTCCACCAATCAAAAATGTCCAATTCTTTGCTCAGAAGCTGACCACTGATGAAGGGACAGAAGATATCCAATACAAATTCTCAATCAAGACTATAGTTGGGGCAGTCTATATGGGGCAGTCATGGGCTGGAGGTTAGGGAACCAGCCCTGTGATTGGAAGGTTGCCGGTACGATCCCCTCGGCTGACAGTCTCATGACTCAAGTGCCCTTGAGCAAGGCACCTAACCCCCAATTGCTCCCCGGGCACTGTCGATAGGGCTGCCCACTGCTCCGGGGAAGTGTTCTCACTGCCCACTAGTGTGCGTGTATGTGGGAGTTTCACTGCATGAATGGGTTAAATGCAGAGGTCTAATTCCACAGTGTACAAACACAGTTGGCAAAAAGGTTCTAAAAAATATAATGTTCTTTTTAGACTCAGCAGTTCTGAACTGTGCATTTCCATAATCAGTTAATCTGTCCATTGTGATTTTGATTAATAGTGACAGGAAATGGTGCAGTTGTTAGTTTGTCAATAATTGAAGTCAAATATGTAATGTTATACATTGAAAATGAAGTCACGTGAGATTGTCAGTGAAAATGTTTGTGCCTGTGTGCGTTGTGTTTTAGTCTGTAGGTCGTGTGTACTCCACGCTACAGCTACTAGCTGAACGCTCCTCTCTGGTGTGTAAAGCGCTGGAGTATGTGGGTGACGTGCTGAAGTTTATTAAACCGTACCTACTGAACCGCAGCTCAGATGGCCTACAGCTAACTTACTGGACACTGGGTGCGTCTCTCTCTCTCTCACTCACTCACTCACACACACACACTCACACACACACACACACACACACACACACACACACACACACACACGGCAAACTTCAGCTAGCATGAAGGGGTAAATCTCTGATCTCACATTAATTCGATTTACAGTAGTTCAGGAAAAGTTTCTCTGGATAACAGTTCTTCACTTCATAGACAAATGTAACAAGAGAAACTATTTACATAATAGTGTAATATACAATGATGAGCCAATGCATTATGACCACCTGCCTAATATGCTCTTGGTCCTCTTTGTGCCGCCAAAACACCTCTGACCTGCTGAGTCCCCTTGGACTCTACCAGACCTCTGAAAGTGCTCTTCTGTATCTGGCACCAAGATGTTAGTAGCAGATCCTTTAAGTGCTGTATATTGCGAGGTGGAGCTGCTGTGGGTTGGACTTCCAACAGGTGCTCGATCAGATTTAGATCTGGGGAATTTGGAAGCCTTGAACTCTTCATCCCGTTCCACATATCCAGGTCCAGGAGCCTAAGCCAACAGCCTAAGCAAAGAGGCCCAGGCCTCCCTCTCCCCCGCCACCTCCTCCAGCTCTTCTGGAGGATACCGAGACGTTCCCAAGATAATCGAAAGATATAATCCCTCCAATGTGTCCTGCCTCTTCCCTGGGGTCTCCTCCCCGTTGGACATGTATGGAACACCTCCCTAGTTAGGCGTCCAGATGCCATCCTTGCCAGATGCCCGAACCACCTCAACTGGCTTCTCTCAACGTGGAGGAGCAACGGCTCTACTCCGAGCCTCTCCAGAATCGCCAATCTTCTCACCCTATCTCTAAGGGAGAACCCGGCGACCCTGCAGAGAAAGCTCATTTCGGCCGCTTGTATCTGTGATCTCGTTCTTTCGGTCACTATCTAAAGCTCATGACCGTAGGTGAGAGTTGGAATGTAGATTGACTGGTAAATTGACAGCTTCGCCTTCTAGCTCAGCTCTCTCTTCACCATGACGGACCGGTATAGGGTCCGCATTACTGCAGACGCTGCACCAATCCGCCTGTCAACCTCTCGCTCCATCTTTCCTTCACTCGTGAACAAAATCCCAAGATATTTAAACTCCTCCACTTGGGGCAAGAATTCACTCCCGACCTGGACGGAGCATTCCACCCTTTTCTGACTGAGGACAATGGTCTCAGATTTAGAGGTGCTAATTTTCATCCCAGCGGCTTCACACTCTGCTGCAAACTGGTCCAGAGAGAGCTGGAGGTCCAGGCCTGGTGACGCCAACAGGACCACATCATCCGCAAAAGGCAGACGTGTCATCCTGAGGCCACCATACTGGACACCCTCCGCCGCTTGGCTGTTCCGAGAAATTCTGTCCATAAAATTTATGAACAGAATCGATGACAACGGACAGCCTTGGCGGAGTCCAACCCGGACCGGAAACCAATCAGACTCACTCCCGGCTATACAAACCAAGCTTCTGCTCCGTTTGTACAGGGACTGAATGGCCCGTAACAATGAGCCCTTCACACCGTACTCCTGGAGCACTCCCCACAGGATCCCCGAGGGACACGGTCAAATGTCTTCTCCAAATCCACAAAACACATGTAGACTGGTTGGGCGAACTCCCACGCACCCTCCAGGACCCTGGTGAGGATAAAAAGCTGGTCCAGTGTTCCACGACATGGGCGAAACCTGCGTTGTTCCTCTTGTAGCTGAGATTCAACGATCAGTCGGACTCTCTTCTCCAATACCCCTGCATAGACCTTACCGGTAGGCTGAGAAGTGTGATCCCCCGGTAGTTGGAACACACCCTCCGGTCTCCTTTCTTAAAAAGCGGGACCACCACCCCGGTCTGCCATTCCAGAGGGACCGCCCCAGATGTCCATGTGATGTTGCAGAGGCATATCAGCCAAGACAGCCCTACAACATCCAGAGCCCTCAGGAATTCCAGGCGGATCTCATCCACCCCCAGTGCTCTGCCACCAAAGAGTTTTCCAACCACCTTGGCTACCTCGCCCCGAGTGATGTACAGACCCTCGCTCGGATCTCCAAGCCCTGGCTTGTTGGTGGGATTGAGAAGATCCTTGAAGTATTCCTTCCACCGTCCAATGACGTCCCCAGTCGAAGTCAGCAGCCCCCCAGCCCCACTGTATACAGTGTTGGTCGGGAACTGCTTTCCTTTCCTGAGGCGCCTGACGGTTTGCCAGAACCTTCTCGGTGCCTGTTGATAGTCTTTCTCCATGGCCTCACCAAACTCCTCCCATGTTACTCAAAAAGCCGCTCCGGCTCTAAAAACCCCCTTTTCTTTTTCTTCCTTCATAATAAAAGTCCTGCTTTTTTACGGTACTAACCTTTACAGCTACATATATAGCATAACCAATATAAGCGAATATAAATAAAACAATGCATGTCTATATTATAGACTTAACAAACTCCCTCACTTCTTAAAAAAAAAAAATAATAAAATAACTATATTAAGATAGAACAGACTGCTTTTACCCATTTAAACAACAGAGTATACCGAAACAACACAAATATAACTTTATTTCAATTGGCACTGAACAGCAGTATTATGTCCTTACAAAAGGTTTGTGTTTTCTTTTTTTTCTTTTTTTTTTAAATCCAGTTTCCATTGTCCTACATTCAGGGCCTGAAGTAGCTTATAAGCTGATGCCCCCTTTTTGGTAAGACAGTCCGCAAGCTGTTCTTTTGTACTGTTCCACAACACACGTTCAACCTTCTGTGTTTGTATAAGTTCTTTGATGCTGCTTATCTCCAGGCGAAGTCGTTTCTCTGTGACTGACTTTGTGGACTTCAGTGCATCAGTAAGTGAATGATTATCTGTCACACACATTATGGGTGGAGCATGTTCAGCATCCCCCGGAGCTAGTTCAGAGAACAGTGTGGCCAAGAAAATGCCATTATCAATTCCATCAGACATTGCCAGTGTTTCACCAGCAAATCCTCTTGACTCTCTTTGACTGCCAAGAAAAGGGGTGAGAACTTTCCATCTTCTCCCATAAGAACAATCAAATGTCCTCCTTGAGTGCCGCCATCTGAAAAGATTTCCAAATGAGGCATCGCTGAACACTACCAATTTAAGAGCACTGTCTCTGCCTAAGTGTTGGAAGTTTAGAACTACCTTCTTGGACTTAAGATTGCACACTATTCTGTTTGCTTCATGGACTGTCTGCACAGTTGCACTTTTGAAGCTTGATGCCAAGTGACTAGCATCAAACATGACATCTGGCCTACTCTGTCTTGCTACCCAGAGAATTTGGCCTATCTTTGACCTGAGTTGGTCCGTTGGTCCTTCTCTTCCTCAGAGAGGGAGGAGTCGTGTTCCAAAGCTCGTGAAGGGTCCATATGTATGGGCTGCATGTGTTGGATGTAGTTGTCCTGGTGTATTTGTGTTTTTTTTTGTTATTAGTCACGAAGTCTATTCCCACATAACAGAAGTTATCACGCTCCTCACGTCCAACTTGGAAAATATGCCTGAGATGAGGTATTACAGTGGAAGCAAAACTTTGTGAGCCCCCCCCCATATGAAGTCATCTACATGACAGGCAAGTACCCCAATTACAGTGCAGTCCTGATCCATCCAATAGAAAACAGCTGGGTCAACTCTGGACATTTTTCCTCCTGCTCTCAGCACTATTTCCTTCACTTTGTTGTACCAGTCCAATGAAGCATCTGTTAGACCATACACACACTTCTTGAGCTTCCATAATGTTCCTTTACAGTCAGCCTCAGGGGGAGGCCTGATGGAAATGTCACGTGCCAGTTCTGTTCCTGGTAGAAATGCATATTTTATGTCCATGGATTGAAGTGTCCACTGTCTTTGACAAATAACTGCCAAAAGCAGCCGAAGTGACTCTGATGCACATGTGGGTGAATCCTTTTGAAGCTCAAACACGTCCAACACCTCAAATCCTCTAGCCACTAACTGTGCTTTAGGAACTAATCCATTGTGTGTTTCTTTGGTAGTGCATACCCATCTGGTAGAGATACACTTTTGTCCCTCTTCTTTGACCTCCTCAAACACAAAATTTGATATGTCAACTGAATCTGTACTGTCTGCAACATTAGTGGGTTCAATGAACTGCAGATTATACCAGTTTTTGTATTTTCCTGTAGCTTTGCCTGCACGTTTCCTCCATGTCTGACAAAAACCACTGCACCATCCTGCCCAATGACAACTCCTGGTCCTTTCCACTCTGGACAGTCCACTCTATTATAGTATACTTTATCACCCATTTCATATTTTCCATCTGTGTGACGAAGCTGTTTCCGCAGTGCTCTCTGTATTCCTTCTGAACATTCTGCTTCAGTAAAAGCCTTTCTATACGCATGTAGAGCAGAAATGTGTTTGCCACCCATTCACTTTTTGTGGTGCGCTCTAAAGCAGAAGGGTGGTCAGTTAGCACAGTGTGCAGATTAGGATTCTGTCCAAACACCAACTGATGTGGACTGTAGCCATGGACATTTTGCATGGTGTTCTTTGCCATAAGGGCCCAGTCCAGTGCAGTATCCCAGTCACAACCGTTACTTGTCTTTACTTTCATTATGATCACAGTAAGTGTTTGGTTGTGCCGTTCCAAAAGTCCATTGCTCCATGGACTGTATGCAGCTGTTGTCTTTACTTCTATGTTGAAGTTTTCTGCCATATCTCTCACTTCATCATTGTTGAATTCTCCTCCATTGTCACTGAACAGTTTCTGAGGTGGACCATGCACGCGAATCCAATCATGCACGAAATGTTTCACTATTTCAGAGGACTTCTTTGTGATCAGAATGCTGCCTGCACTAAACCGTGTGAACTGGTCAATAATGTGAAGATACCACACGCCTGGTTCCAGTTCATGCAGATCCATTGCCACAGTTTCATTGTACTGAGATGCCAAAGTTAGTCCCACTGTTGGCCTTGGGTTGGTCCTACTGTATCTCTGACATGTTTCACATTCATTAACAATTCTTTGAATTATGCCACATTCTGTATCTTTATTGCCTGAGCTAGCCAGAAGCCCCTGCAGTCTGTCAGTAGAAGCATGTCCGAACTGTCTATGAAGCTTCATCAAGATTGTTTTTCTGCTGAGCTAATTTTTTCTGAGACTGCCAGGATTTCGTTATCACTGTGAGATTCCAGTTTTGTTGATCATTTTGGGACCAAGGCTTGCCCCTCTGTCGTCTTTGCTCTGTTACATATGCAGTTGCCTGGTTAATTCCCACTGTTACTGCAGATGACTTTCCTCCAAAAATCCTCTTCAGTGCTGACTTCATTGACGCAAAAGTTAACTCTGTACATGCAGTCAAAGCCAATTGTCGGTCTTTCACATCCAAGCATGCTGTATCTAGCAGCTTGAATGCTAATACTGTGTCGGGAAGTTCCATGTTGTATTTAGGCATCCGCGAGTACTGCTGTTCAAAATCGATTATATAGTCCGCCATAGACGCATTATTGTCTCTCATAATCTGATCAAAACTTGAGTATGCCTCATATGTTCTGTCTTTTTCTTCTCTAAGAATCAAGTCGAGTTTCGCAAGTAAAGTGCTCATGCCAGTGTCTTTATTCAAGTCATCTACCGCTATTTCCATCGCTGTCTCCCTCGCTCTTCCTGGCAGCGCCAAAGCCACAGCAAGCACCTGCTTACTTTTCTCCAGTTCCGTAACTCTGGTCCAAATAGCGACTTCATTCTTCCAACTTTCGTACGGCTTCCCTTCATCAAATGTTGGCGGGACTCTGTAGTTAAACATCCTCTGCTACCAATGTTACTCAAAAATGACAAACTTTACAAGCTGTAGTGCAACTACTTTATTTCTATTGTTGTTAGTGGTGAACAACACATACACTGCTGCATCTTTTTTTACAGTACTATCTTTTACAGCTACATATATAGCATAACCAATATAAGTGAATATAAATAAAACAATGCATGTCTATATTATAGACTTAACATCCCACACCCGAGTTTTTGCCTCAGCAACCGCTGAAGTCGCGGCCTGCTTTCCCCTTCGGTACCCATCTTTTGCCTCCAGAGTTCCACAAGTCAACCAGGCACGATAGGACTCTTTCTTCAGCTTGACGGCTTCCTTTACCCGAGATGTCCACCAATGGGTTCGGGGATTGCTGCCACAACAGGCACCTATGACCTTGTGGCCACAGCTCCGATCCGCTGCACCGACAATGTGCAATGTCCGAGGCATGGAACAGGGCCCACTTCAGGGTCTCCAAGAAGGCTGGGTACTCCGAACTGCCGTTCAGTGCATAAGAACAGACAACAGTCAGAGCCTGTTCCCCGACCCAAAGATGCAGGGAAATAACCCTCCTATCCACCGTAGAAAACCCCACCGTACAGGAGCTGAGCCGGGGAGCTATGAGTAAGCCCACTCCTGCCCGATGCCTCTCACCCTGGACAACTCCAGAGTGGAATAAAGTCCAACCCCATATCAAGAGAGTCTGTTCCAGAGCCCCTGCCATGTGTTGAGGTGAGCCCAACTATAACATAGTTGGTATCTTGCAGCCTCATACACTAGCTTGGGCTCTTTCCCTGCCAGAGAGGTCATGTTCCGAGAGCCAGTTTCAGTAGCTGAGGATTGGAACGCCAAGGCCCCTGCCTTCAGCCGCCACCCGATCCATATTTTACTGGACCCCCATAAGTGCCTCTCCCACGGGTGGTGGGTCCATGGGAGAGTGGTCCCATGTAGCTCTTTCGGGCTGGACCTGGCCGGGACCCATGGGTAAAGGCCCTGCCACCAGGCGCTCGCCGAGGAGGCCCTCCCCCCGGCCTGGCACCAGGGTGAGGCCCCGGTAACCCTAATCTGGGCGAGGGAAACTGGGTCCTGTTCTTTTTCATTATATGGGGTTTTTGGATCACCCTTTGTCTGGCCCATCACCTAGGATGTGTTTGCCTTGGGAGACCCTACCAGGAGCTTTCGCCCCTGACAACATAGCTCCTAGGATCGTGTAGGCACGCAAACCTCTCCACCACGGTATGGTGGTGATCCAAGGAGATCCTGCTGTAATCATTTTCTGTCCATTCTGACCAGAAGGTAGCTTTTGTTGTCATGCATTGCTGAATCTTTGGCGCCCAATGCCTTGTTGACGATTTGAATTTAACTTGGACCACTGTCGGTAGGTACACACCTTTGCTGACTGGGAACACCTCACAAACTTTGCTGTTTCCGATATGTTATTGTTATTTGTGTAATCTGTGAGTGGTCATAATGTTTTGGCTCATCAGTGTATAACAATAAAAAGCATCACACCAGGCTTTCTTTTTCTATAGGAGTTTATAGTGCATTTTAAAGACTGAAATTAACACTGTTCTCAGGCTGTGTGGTGAAGCATTGGAGCCCCCTGCTGGCCACGACTAAAGCACAGTCGCTTCTCCTGCGCATTGTGGATGTGCTGCTCTTGCCTCATTCGCTGTTGCAGCAGGACAAAGCCTCACCCACTCAGGTGCTATCCGCCCTTCGGGACACTCTGCCGCTGTACCTGCAGGTGATGGGCGGAGCTCTATATAAAATCACAAGAAATATGTTTTTGCGGGCTGTGTGTGTGTGTGGTGTAGTTCTGAAAAAACAAAACTTTTAATTTGCTTTTTTTTTCTTTGTGTTCCATTGAAATAATTAGAATAATACAGTATGCATTATATAGTGCTTATAGACTAAACCTTAGGGATGCCACTAAACTAAGGGATATCACTTTTTCCCTTTCAATACTGATACCTAATCCTTGAGGATCGGTCAGTACAGACTAGCAATACTAAGTCTGTTTAACCTAACTAGCTTAAAAGTCCTGATATTTATGCAGGTTGCACTTTTTTTGAATATTTTATTTTGGTATAAGCTGTGTTCTTTGACACTAAGAAGACATATCAAGCTTGACCGAATGGCATATACCAGTATACCATAACATTTCAGATGCTTAAGTCAAAGCTATTTTTGTTTATTTACTTTATATAATTAGTATTTATTATTATAGAATTTGTAAGAAGATCACATTCAACAACTTAAATAAATGTAAGCTATTTTTATTGTGCAAAAATGCATAGATAAACCTGTGGTCTGTATATGTAAACATGCAAAAACCATCAAACATTGTTTCTGTACACTTGCATCTCTAAATGTCAGATCCTGCTGGAGCTTAGTAAACACTGAAGTCATGCACAACAACAGAAGGAACATTTAAGCAACAAATTTCTTGGCTTTGTTGAAGCGAAGGTCATGAGACCCCACTGTGTGTTGCAGCTAGCAGAGGTGCACTGCAGGCAGGGCTGAT